>NC_135734.1:27125000-27427500 GCF_041903045.1 Epinephelus lanceolatus | reverse complement strand
CCTCCATTTCATAGAAAAGTCTATCCTTCTCCTGATGACCTGTTTGTTCAACACTGGGTTTTATATCATCCTCTACTCTGCATCCCATCTCATATACCTGACCAAGTGCAGTGTCTACTCTTTCTATGTCGCTGATTGGTGGTTTCTTGGTATGATATACATGATAATCCTCATTTTTCTCCTCTAAAGCCTCAGCGTTGCTTTCATCTGTATGATGCTCATCCTGCCACCAACTTGAAATTTCATTACTGGTGAGACAATCATCTGTGATTTTCACAACGAACTCAGACTGCTGTGTGCCACTCATGTCAGTTTGGTCTGTCAGGTTTTCAGAAATGATTTCAGGATTTTCTGTGGCATCATGTATCAACATTTCAGATGTGATTTCATGTATTTCTGTTGGCTTAATCTTTTCTTCACGAACTTTGTTTTCAGCATCTTCTGACTGATGATCACCTCTGACTTCTGATAAGTCGAAATGCCGATTTTGTTCCTCATCTGTATGTAACACCTCTTCTGCTGTTGAAATTGCTGCTTGCCAAACACTGCATTCAGTGTCAGTGTTTTCTCTTGATCTCATTTTTTCTGTGGTTATCACTGGTGTGGTAGAAAACTGCATAGCAACTGATTCTACATGTGACTCGCTCACTAAGAAGTTGCCCTGTAAGTTTCCATGCTGCTTTAACAATTCTGTGTTGTCGTCTCTTTCATTGCTGTCTTTTTCTGTTGTAGAATACATATTTGGAAATTTTTCTTCTGGCATTTCCCTGGAATTTAATTGGTCAATCAGCTGAGGATCTACTGTTGGGCATGAAAGTACACTTAAACTAGTTAACTCAGAGATGCCAACAAGATGTTCACTTTCTTTGACGTCCTCACTGTGAAGAGTGTCAGATTTGTCATTTCCTTCCTGCATATATTCCACTAATTTACAAGAGTCAGAAACCACCCTAGAGTTGGTCTCATTTTCATCTTGGTCTACTTGCAGATTTTCACTTTTGGGAGTTAAAATTTCCAGGTCAGCCTCTGCATAGTTTATTGTAGAGTTTTGAACCTCAGAAGGATGATGAGGTGTAACGGCTGAATACAAAGACTCGTCATGCGTTGCAGACATATCATCCACAGCCCCCTGACTTAACTCTTCCTGCCTCTTATGTTGTATTACAAGTGACATTTGTTTCGTTTCAGTGGTTTCCTCTCCCCTGGTCTTTTCCTCAACTTCCTCTCTGGGGTTGTGGTGCGATTCAGTCTCCGAGTCCTTAACATGCTGTCTTTTATTTCTTCGACTAGATCCCAGTTTTCTCCTGTTCCCTGAGAGTTCAGGTGAAGGTAGGGGTTGTGTTTCAGACTGTGAATTGTCAGGACTAGCAACTTCATTTAATGACTCAGTATTTTCTTCTGGTATGTGGTATTGAGCTACAAAGGTGCTGTCCGTTGTGTGGAACTCATCACCCTTAGATATTTCATTTTGGTTTGCTGCTCGGCGACGTGAACCAAATCTTTTTTTCTTTGCACTTTGAGCGGACATGACTTCTTATCTTCTCTCTTAAAGCATGAGACATTCGGTTATACAATGTGACAGCAAATCAAAGTTATATCTACTGCACATCAGCATCAGGCAACACCTGAATTTTATTAAAATGTGCTACAATAAATACAAGGAATGTCTCATTTAATACTGTGAAAGATCCAAAACAATCACTTTGTTTAACAAATCAAGATAGACTTATTTTTGGTATTTACCATAATCCCAACTGTTCATCTTTCAGTTCATTTTAAAAGGATAAACTACATCAATAACGTTAATCTAGAAATTAAAAAAGGCCAGGCCTTCCACAATTCTTGCAACACCTCATGTACTTACCACCCAAATCTGGCACTTCTGTCCTCTCATGACACGAGATGCTTTGTAATGTCATGTCAGGCAGTGCTCAACGGTAAATATGTTTCACACATAGTGGGTTGTTCCTCTACTGCAACCATGACTGAGAACATCCTGTGTGGGTTATGATTGCAGCCTTTATCACGCAACAGCAACAACACCACACAGTACTTCCTAAACTGAATAAAACTTAATTTCCCGTATTTACAAAATCTCATTTGATTATTATACATGTGAGTTTTGACATATTATTAAACAAATTCGTTTTTGTAACTATCCAAACAGAAAAGAAAAAGAGGAGATTTAGTCACCTTGGAAAACCATTTATTGAACAAGTTTTTTTTTTTAACTGCAGCAGCACAAGTTGTCAGAGCTCAGAGAATCAAGCAAAGTTGAATAGAGTAAATGCCTTTCTTGGCAAAATTGACATAGGTAAAATACAGAATTACAGAACATGTTTCTGGCTTAAAGAATAGCCTGAAAATAACAGCACCAGTATTTAACATTTGTTGCCAGTCTCATTTCTGTCACTGGTATGAAGTATGCTTTTAACTGGTGGTGCATCTCACAATAACCCACTGCCAGTCATCTAAAACAAAGAATTTAAAAAAGCAAACAAAAACAAATAAAAAAAAACACAACATGAGCTTTAATTCAACAGTTTAAAAACAGGATGGTAATGTCAAACTAAATCCAGTATATCATTTTAAACATGCAGGGTAAGACAGAATTTACTTCAGAAGAAAAGACTTAGGTCCTTTGTTGTTAATTCAACGGACTTCCATTACACAATATGTAACTCAGCCATCTCTCGAGAAAAGAAAACATGGCTATAAAAAAATTGTTTTTCCTCCTAACCATGGTGAGATCCTGCAGATGAACCATTGTCTGAGGTCCTCATTTTCTTTCGTTAGAACGGGAACGACTGAAAAGTAAACAATTAAGTGAGTAAGTGCAAAATGATCATTAAAATTATTTAGCAGTAACATTAGGTCTTAGGTTACAGTATGATGATTATCATTAACACTTAAACTTGCCTCCTTGACCGTGAGATGGATCTTTGGCATTTCTTGTCTCGGGAGAGAGACCGCTGTCTGCCTCTGTCTCTTGAAAGAGACCTGGTTAACCAAACCAAAAACACAATAAAGATGAATTTTATCATTAATTATCAACAAATGCAGAGTTGAAATAAAAACCGTTATAAGCTTACCTGCTGCGACTGCGGCTTCTCCTCCTATAGTGTAGGTGAAGTAAAAAAAAAAATGAGGCAAAAAATATTTAGTATGTAGAATTCAACTTTCCCATAACTAATGAAACCTTTGGTATTCTTGATCCTTAGAGACATGGATTACTCGTGGAAACGTGGTTACACGTAGTCCCTTGTCTGTTAATAGAAGGATCATCTGCATCCATGAACTGCATCAAGATCAACTCATTAAAAGGAAACTTTGTCCAATGAGCACCAATCATGGAGCCAGATTTCAGAAAATAGGACAAAATCAGGGCTCGACATTAAGGCTTGCCTGGGACAAATACCACTAAAAATACATTACAACTTAATTATGACAAGCGCAAAACATCAGATCATCTATCTGCTGCCTGCTGCGAGGACGTAAAATACTGCTTTTAAACACTGGAGGCATACAGCTTGTGCACAATGATCTACAAAAGGTCCAGGATAAAATTAAATTGCTCCATACTGTGGATGTGATCACAAACAGACTGTGATCATCTTCACTTCTTTTCTCCAATGGATATCACTAAAGGTGGCCTAATGTCGAGCCATGAAATTGCACTCTTATGCCCAGTGAACATCCAAATGTAGTTAATTTTTTGCATATAAAAAATTGAACACTGAAAGTTAAGTTCCTTGACCACATCTTTTGATGTGTAGATTTTTGCAGCTTTCTCTAAATTACATAACTGCTCTGGGAAAACTGTCAAGCACCTTTTATGGTTAGATTAAGCATACAAACTACAAAGAGCAGGATAAAAGCAACTTACTATTTGGGGGGATTTGGACAAGATAGAAATGACGCAAGGAAGCCAGACTGATGGTGAGGGAAGTCGAATTGCCGAGAGGATTTGCCACATGATGCAAATGTTGGAGATATGAAGTTGCTTGGTGGCTGGTTGGAAGGGGTAGTTGTAGATTTTCCCTGCCTTTTTTGGGGGGAAGGATGGGAAGGGATGTAAGCCAAGGGCTGTTCCCGCTGATACAGCAGTTGTGTGGAGAATAGAGAGAGTAAAGACGCCGATTGGTTGATAATGTGAAGTGGGCCGCTGTTGATTGGGTTAAAGTTGGAGGAAGAAGAGGAGGATGCTGGGAACTGCATGCTCAGGGACCAAAAGGTTGGTGGAACCTGACGACTGGCGGTGCGCCTTGGTCATGTGACAACACCAGCCAAGCTGATTGGGGCTCCCTGGTCAGCAGTCACATGATGCTGAAAGAAGACTAGTTGACTGACTCAGATGGTGAGAAGCGTGGTGGTGACTCTGCAACGGGGTTCAGTTTTATTAATAGATGGCAACTGAACTCAGAAAGAAAACAAAATTTACACCTGCAGAATGTAATTCTAGAAAGTACCTATGAGAATGATTGCTTGATGATGAATTGCAAAAAGTGCCTCTTAAGATGTCCCCGTAAAGCAATAGCACTCTGACAGAGCCTGTTTTGTTGCTTGCTTTTTTTAAACAAACATATTGTTATAAGAGTTCATCAATAGTCAAATGCTAACATAAGCTACCTTTGGACTTAGCAAAAAAAAAAAAAAACAAAACAAAACGACAAAACACCTTGAAAACAATGAAATAATGAAGAAAGTTTGTTATAAAGTGTCACTCCTGTAAATTAAGATTTTTTTAAACATATTGAGAAAAGGGAATGACACCTATTAATCAAATCCCAAAGCAGCTGGATCCAAATTTTATCTATTGATGAACTCATTTTGTATGTGTGCTAATAATAATAATATTATTTTACTATCATGTTTAACAGCACTAAGAGCTCTAACAATAAAATTTAGGTCACAGCAACTACCAATCACCTCCTACTTGGTTTTGGCTTTGGTTTAAGCTTCAATAGGTCTGAGATCTAAAGATATAAGAGATTATTTGCCAGTGTGGGAGGTTGGCAGATTTAAATGACTTTACCAAATGAACTTATATTTAGATAGAGTAAAAAAAATTAATGCTTACAGTGTGTGGGGATTGTAAATCAGCTTTGTCATTCGTGCTTTAGAAAAACACTGCACACAATGAGACTGTATGTAAACAAATAAAGTGACTCATGAGTCAAGTAGGAAATACATACCTGCGTCTGACTGGAGGACTACGTCGCCTAAAATCATCGCGAGGGCGTCTACCCCAGGATGGAGGATGGCCCCGACTCCTTGAGCGCTTTTCCCCATTGGATAACTCAACACGCACTCGACAGCCACACATGTTTCTGAGCACAAATCATCACGAGTGGGAAAGTGCCAAAAAAAGTAAAAGAAAATAGAGAAAATTTTGATTACGGTGTTAAATTAGTTACCTTCCATCCAGTTCTTTCACAGCATCGGATGCATCTCTGGGATCTTCAAACTCTACAAAAGCAAAGCCTGGGGGATTCCTGGCAACCCAAACACTTCTCAAGGGGCCATAGTACCCAAAAGCAGTTTCCAACTCTGTCTTGTTTCCATTGTTTCCTAGATTCCCAACATAAACCTTGCAGTCAAGGGGAAACTGGTCATTGTGGCCTGAAAAAAGAGAGACACAAACATGGAGGCATATGGTTCAGGTGGTCACATCATCTTCTAAAATATCTTTCCTTGTTTTGTAATGCCTATGTAAAGCACTTTGTAACTTATATCTGTAAAAAGTGCTCAACAAATATATTTTTTATATTTACATTTCCTAATAACTTATTTTGCATTATCTAATAATGTTACTTGTGAAATGCATGTACACAGCTTGTGAGTTTCCTTTCTGCATTTTGTATTGAGATATTTCAAACCACAAAAATCCAGACTGCAACCAAAATTTGAGAGTATGCAAATTAAAGTTTCACAAGGTCACATTCATGCAAATGCATTATGATCATTTTCATTAGTACCCCTGCTAGCACTTGGTGCCCTATGCATAGCATGTTATGTGCATGTACATCATGAAGAACCATGATATTGGATAACTAAGATCTTGGTTTGGGTTGACATTGAAACATAAATGCCAGTGTAACTTTCCCCATGTGCTACACAGACAGGGACAAGCTTTGGAATCAAAGATGATAATAATTCTAAAAAAGGTGTAACCAAATCACGTACTGGTCTGACCGTTGCTAGCAGTGTAAAAGTTAGACTGGTGTCCCGACACTACTGTCACAGAAGACAGCATTTATAATACCCATCCCTATTTAGAATATGGGTGACTGTACTATATTTATATCATGAGCCCCTAGTGCTTTAAGTGCTCCTCTAAGATGACACTAGTGATGCAGCCAAAGGTAATAACTGCAAGAAAATGATGCAAGGCATTATTTCTGCACAGCATTTATTGCAGGGATATTTTAGTGTCTCAGATCATGGTAATAATAACCCAGAATCGCCTAATTAATAGCATGTCCATCTCAAGTAAAACCACTTAAAAACTGCACTAAATATACACACAATACAGGGCATAAGCACTGACGGCATGATACTCTCTCATGAACACTTGAAGGATACCTATCTTGAATTTCTTGCATAATTTGTGTATATAACTGCAACCTTTCATGATGAATGTTATCTGTTACCAATTCTTTAATTTTAATATTAATTCTACATTAATTATATTAATGCTCCAAATAGAGTAAGTCAGTCTCCCTGTGTTTAATTACACACAGCAAATGCCATATGTTTAATGAATGTGACTTAGGTGTGATCAGTCATCCAATAACTAAACTAATAATGAAACTGGGTGTGTCAAGCTTTAGGCTTATCACCTCAGCGAAAGAATTTCCCTGGGGAAACACCCTAGTGTTTTGAGCGGGAGCAACAATGAAACATCGAGAAATCAGATTAACAAATGACCGAAACTTACTCATTTCACCAGCTTTAAATATCCACTTGTTAGAGCCTTACAGACAGAGGTGCCTGAAAGGAGAGTCAGTCAGAAAATGTTACAGCCACACAAATGTGTTAGCTACATAAACAATTGTCACAATTCACTGTCCATAAAGGAAATCCTGGTATCTATGTTCATCTTGACAAGGCATTCCATTCTCCGCCTCTGGGAAAGAGGCCTATTTACTGCTATTAAATTTTCTACATTAAACATTAGCACGCAGATTTGGCCGGGTATTGACTACAACAAATTGGACCCCATTATTGGATCATATAGCCCTACATAGCAGAGTGCTAACGTTGGCTGCACGTTAACCAGCTAGCTTTAGCTTGCAACCAAAAGTATGTTAGCTCATGCGTATCGGCGACCAGGTAATCATTAACCTGTCTTTACATGCTCTTGGTTAGTTTAAAACGCACATTTTCCCGGTAAACATTATCACTAACGTTACACAAACCTCATACTTCCGCGTCTAACCGAGCTTAAGTTGCCAAATATTTATGTTGCAGTGATTCCCAAATCCCCCAAAACAGCCTAGCAAACATTGACGCTAACGTTAGCTTAGTTAGCTAGAACAGCATGTAGCAGCATAGGCTAGCAAATTTTACATTTATCACGACGAAACGGTTAGGAAGAAAATTACTGAGCCCACCAGCACACCAACGGACGTTACATTATACATTACGTGAATGGACACAAGCAGTTTAATATGTCTAAGACATGTAGCTCACCTTTGTTGTGTCTGCAGTTCGATAGAAACGTTAGCGGCAGATTTCACGGCTCTCAGTCGCTAGGTTAGCTTGTCTGTTGTGAGCAGTCATACGTAGATATATACACGTAGACGCTACATCACGCGCTACTTCCGGTTCTCTGCCGCTGCCATGTTGGAGCAGGTCCCGAACTGTTGGGCTGAAAATAGAAAATAGAAAATGCCAGACCTCAGTGCTGTCATGGGATTTACTAATGATAGAAAAATCAAAAACAAGCCACAGGGAGACACATTTCACAGGTGAGAAATTATTTTACAATAATTATACTGTCAGGAACGAGTTGAGTTTGATATAGCCCATCACAACTATCTATTTCAAGTGACTGTCCCATTACGACTTTAAGCTAACTTATGTCAGGTGAAGAAAATAATAGGATGAACTTCTGTCAGTAAGAAAACGGTTATATTTATCAGTCGGCTATGTCCCTCTAATTTAACCCATACTTTATTGAGTTAAGTCGTCCTTAATTATCTAAAGTGTTTGTTCACACCTGTTTCATGACGATCATATTAACGTTACATACAATCTTTTACATGCCCGAATTGTAACGTTAGCAGGTGCACTGCAGCATGAAACATCAACGTTACAGCAACATCTCTGTCCCCATGTATTATCTACTCACATTTTCTTTTAAAATGCGTCAAATATTATATTAAGAACTGCTTAAATTTGGCTGTAGATTAAAGTCTTCCTTATCACGTAAACACAGAATAATACACATTAAAATACTTTTTGTTTTTCCTGAGCTTTTGTGGTTGTCTCTATGTGCTCAATTTCACCATGTCCTCTGTGCAAAGTAATCAACTTCAAAAATTAAGATAGACTTCAATTATTTTATAGGCTATGTTAAACTGTCTGGTATATATATAAAATATAATTAATTATATATAAATCAAGATTCAATACTTTATTGCCAAATCGACATGTTGATAGGAATTTGTTTCAGTGGAGCTTCACACACTGACAAAGAAACACTCACTCAATATGTTACACAATAAAATAAATACATAAAAATAAGATAAAATCCAGACCATTAAAGGGAATAAATACTAAAATAATAAAATAGTACTAAGGCACCTGTAGAGGGATTGGCAGCATCAAATACAGTATAAAGTGCACAGTAAAATGAGTAAAATATATATATATATATATATATATATATATATATAGTCATTGCACATAAAACAGTTCAGATTGTGTTGCTTAAAATAATTACTAGTCCCTTTTATTAGCCCAGTGTAGCTACACATTTAGACAAATAAAGGCTTGTCTCAATTAGACTCCTGGTCTTTTTTAATAGAAGTTCTTCAGCTGTATAAAAGCAGGTTGTTGGCTCCCTCTAATTATGTGTCCATTCCTTGATTACCCTGTAAGTTATTCATAGTCTATTAGTCTGTAAGGGTCCTCAGATCAAACGATTTTAAAAGGGTTTTTAATCCAAGCTGTATATCCAAGAGTATTGTTTGAACAGGATAAAATGGTGTTGTGCCAGTATGCTGGGTGCTGTAATCCTTGAGTGCTGTAACTCTGTCTATCTGATGCTCTGTTTGTCAGAGCTAGATCAAATGAATGATTCTTAATAAATATTTATCTGAAGCCTATTTTTTTATACAATATTCATACTGGTTTAAAGAAACAATTTGATTGTATATCCTTTGCTGAACAACAGTTTTGTATGGAAGGAAAAGGGCCTGTCCCAAATTAAGGCCTGTTGATTTTAGTGATTAGGCAAATGTTATTATATATTATTGTTATGTTATATGATTTGAAGGTTTTTTCACACACACATATTCTTTTCTCATAAAAAAGAGTAGCGTAGCTTGAGCATAACTTTCACTTCTGGCCTTTTCCTCCCATGTTTCATGATGTTTATCTGCTTGTCACACATTCCATATTCCAGTTTTGATCTGAGCTATTGTCTTTATAATTAAGCCTGCCAGGCTTAATTATAAAGACAAAAGCTCAGATCAAAACTATGTAAAAACGGGGCGTCGGTGGCTTGGTGGTGGAGCGGGCTCCTCATGTACAAGGCTGTTGCAGTGGTGGCCCGGGTTCGACTCCGGCCTGTGGCCCTTTGCTGCATGTCTCTCACTCTCTCTGTCCCCCTTTCACACTTCACTGTCCTGTCAATTAAAGGCAAAAAATGCCCATAAAATATCTTTAAAAAAAACTATGTAAAAACATATTTGATTTAGTTGTAAAAGTTCTGCGTAGAAGGTTAGCGAGCTAAATCTGGATCACTCATAGAGCTAAGGCTAACTTAGCTCAAAGTTCTCTACCCTGTTAGGGCTATAGACCAACATGAACCAGCACACCCATTATTAATGGAGTGCCTGAGACTGGCCAATATGTTTTCTTGGCAGTTAAACAAATCTCTGTTCTCATATAATGCAATAAAAATGGACTGAATAAACACCTACTCAGCATGAGACTGCAATTCTGAAGCTCAAGGACTTTGAGTCATGCACAGATCAGCTTCAGTTGTACAAGATGATTAGTGTTGTACTCTTCACACACTGGGGGTTGCACTGTTTTGGCTGGTCAGTGTATGTGTTCACACACAAAAAACAAGAACAACAAAGCTAAACAAGGTGAACAACACTTGACTTCTATAAACACTGATGTAACAGGTTGTTTACATACATGATGAGGTTGGGTGGATATGAAGTATATAAAGTGGAACAGCATGCTTGGATTATGCTTGACAGATATTCACATTTTTACAGTGTGGACTTAAGCTGTAATACGTGTTCTTGTGTCTCGTTGTTGCATGCAAAATTGCATCGTGTATTTTCAGACGGACTTGGTTTGTGCACAGGATTCCAAAACATAAGATCAAAAGACAAGCATGGACAGCACTTTTGAGGAGAAGGGACTTTGAGGAAATGACCGTTGAGTTCTCTGCAGCTGTCACTTCAAGGCTGAAGACTTTGACATGACTAGACAGAAAACTCGTCTAAAGGAGGGAGTGACCATGTCACTTCCTGACCATCTTTGGAAAGTTGGTATCATTAAGAAATTGTTTCTATATAAACAATGACAACTTTTCGTGTGATCTTTATCTCTCACATACACATTTGCTTACAAACTATAACTACATGAATACTCTAAGTGTTTTCTACTTTATCTCCAGGTGTCCAGTAGATCCAGGTCAAGCGGGACCTAACGAAAAGCTGCTGCAGAATGTCCTGATGTTGATGATCAGCTGTCAGAGGACCTTCAGGAGTCAGTATTAGTATGCCCTTGACCCAGCTGAAGTTAAAAGACAAGTAACTGAAGCTCAGGAGAAGGTAAATTGTGTCAGGACCTAAGAAATGCCACGGATTGGGAAAGAAGGCACAAGAAGAAGCAAAGTCCCTGCAAGAGGATTTAAAACACAAAAATAGAGAGATACTGCAGCAGAAGCTTGACTTCTACTCTGGTATGTTGAACTGCTCAGCCCCTTCCTTCAACAGATTAAGCAAGTGTAACATTTATAATTTAGTAGTGGTTTAATTGTAGTGTCATTACACAATTTTAGATTGCAGTCTAACCAAAGCTGATGTAATGCAATTGAGCTTTTATCCAGATCATTTCATTTCATGCTTTCTAAGTGCCGGACATTTTAACACTGTCATACCAACTCTGTAAAAATACACACACGTTATCTAACAGTTCCACATGCTCAATTTGCCATGTGCTTGCATACACTGTTTTGTTCTACTTACTCCAAAAATAGTTCCCTGTAGGGTTCAGATTTCTTTACCGTGTCTTTTTCCCATGTATGTTCAAGTCCAAGCCGTATAATGATATTCACTTTAACGCTGTTTAACATCATGAGACTAAGGTTTTATACAGCAAGTATTTGCATACTGACATTTTTTCATATTTCAAAAGAATCTGTCTGTGACTGGTTTTGTCATCAACATTGAAGTATGGACCCTGATGGTACCAGAGCTGCTGCGTCCACACATGGCTTCAGCCAGGATCATTTGGAGCTTCGTTTTTCCACCAGGGCCTCATATATGAGCTGATGTGTAAGTGCACCATGCTATTAAGAGAGAAGGCTTAGTTTTTTTTTCTCAATTGTAAAAAAACAACTCATTAATACTTCGTGGATGGAACAACAACCTGGGTGTGGTTCACTACCATAGTGTTTTCCACTGTCTCATGGTCCGTTGTCTCATGGTCTCATGGGCAGTCAACATCAGAGCACTGGGTGACACTTGGGACATGTTATACACAGTACCAGCTGAGGTCTCTGACATGGTACCCTTTTCATTTGAGAATATCGCTAGTGTCCATCTACATCCCAACCCTCTCCTATGGTGATGAGCTCTGGGTAGTGACCGAAAGAATGAGATCGCAGATACAAGCAGCCGATATGTGTTTCCTCTGTGGGGCGGCTGGGCTCAGCCTTAGAGATAGGGTAAGGAGCACGGACATCCGTAGGGAGCTCGGAGTAGAGCCTCTGCTCCTTCAAGTCAAAAGGGGTCAGTTGAGGTGGTTGGGGCATCTGATCAGGATGCCTCCTGGGCGCCTCCCATTGGAGGTGTTCCGTGCACGTCCCACTGGTAGGAGGCCCTGGAGTAGACCAGGACACGTTAGAGGGATTACATATCTCACCTGGCCTTGAAACGCCTTGGGGTCCCCCAGGAGGAGCTGGAAAATGTTGCTAGAGAGAGGGACGTCTGGGGTGCTTTGCTTGGCCTGCTGCCCCCGCGACTGGCCCTGGTTAAGCGGATGAAAATGGCTAGTGTGATGTCAGTCCTCAGCTACCTGCAGGGCTGGGTATTGTTTAAAAGATTACAACACCAGTACCAATACCAGACCCCTTAAATTTATATTCTAACCAATTTGAAATAGGTCCTCCACTATTCATGCATTTATTTTTATTAGATACAGGTGTTTAGAAAAGTCATACTTTGAAAAGTTCTGAAGGTGTCTCGACACGCTGAACTGCCAACTCTGTCAAATACTCCACACTCAAATTTACAAGATCAACCGGATCAAAAGGTTTCCAAAAGATCAAGATTGCACGTGAAATATTATCCCAAACCTTCTGTTTAAAATAGTGGGTGGTCTAAATTTTTTTATTAATGTGCCCTTATGCTGTCGTTAAACTTCCAAACTCTCCAACTTGTAATAGTCAAGCTCATATATGTTGGCCCCTTCTGTTTACACAGAACTGTTCTTCTCACAAATGTTTTTCACGTTTTCAGTATCACATACAGAAACAAAACATTATATTTGAAGATCGGTTAAACAACAACTTCTGCTTGTAAAACAGTGATGCAACTGTGACAGGCTCCTGTAGTCAAAGGAGGATTTTATAGAGAGATACAGTGTAACTGTCTCCCAACATGACCACAGTACAGCAATGAATGAAGCATCATCTGGTCTTATATGCTTATCATGTTACAAGTCAGATAGATATGACATTGTTACTCTAGCCAATTACAACATAACTATTGATGGTATTTCCATATTTGACAAAAAAATCAACAATACCTTAGAGCATTAATGCCTATTAGATAAATATAAATATAAATGGACAGAGTGAGCCCTTGATGGCAGAACATGAAATACTGTGTTTACTTTCCCCTACAAATATGTGGTGCCTGAATCAAAGAGCTGTTATTTTAAATCATACACTAGTGTCACCTGGTTAATTGCAATATTTATGAGTACATTCCTAATATAAATGACAAATGCTCTTTGCGTAAACACATGGGGGAAACGCTTTGTTTATTCAGTGTGTACATGTGACAGCTGAGTTTCAGTTGCATCTTAAAACATATTTTGATAGGGAAATTTTATTTAAAGAACATGATTGGCTATTAATATCCAACAATCCTGATTTCTCCAGCAATGACCTGATATGTCATTAATTTGCTGATTATTTTAGCCAGATTTAACATAAATAAAATGAAATTCATCATGAAATTACCATCTTATGTTACATTTAAACAAACAGATTGAAGTATACATCTTCAAACTCTATCACATTTAAAAACTTGTAAGAATAAAATTAAACTAAATTATTAATTTAAGCAAAGTCATCAATATTATTGCTGATTAAGTAAACCTCTATTGTTCAAACTAGTGTTTTTGTCTTTACTGTACTATTTATATTCCCTCAAATCCCTTGTTTGCCCACAGTTGCCTTTCTTTTTTGTGTGTATTGGTGAATGTTGGATGCACATACTGCCATCTACTGTACTGGAGGAGACACACAATACAATAAATACAGAGTATCTTAAGAGAAGAGAAGCTTTATTGATTCATAGAGGGGAAATTCATATGTTGCAGCAGTGCAAAGACAGAAATAAGAACAGGTTAACTGAGAATTCAACAGAATACAGAACAGAACAGAATAAACAAAAATAAGAATAAGAATAAACAAAAAAAGAGGTATATATTAATTGTAGAAGAAGTAAAACTATACAAGAGCAATTAAAGAAAATGTTAGGAGGTAAGTGAAGACTTAAAGTAGCCCTAAAACATACAATTTTAACCAGACATTCTTTGAGAAAACAGATTGATTCTTTCCAAAAAAAAAAACATGTTTTCTAATTCTTCCAAACAGGTGCACAACATTACCCTCTGAACATCAGAACAACTTCCCTAACAACCTCTTTTAAACTGTGCTCAGCATTTATTATAAAGACAAACTATTTAGTCATCCTGCAGTAATAGTGAATCAATAACCCATTACATAACTGCTGAGGTTACAACACAAATAAAGAGAATCCAGGCTAATTTACATGCTGAAGAGTAGGCCTTTAGTCTGCTCTGCTCCTGCACAAGCTTTCATAATCCTTCAGCCAACATTGTCTCTGTCCTCCTCACAGTGAGCCACTTTAACTGTGCAGGCACATTTTCTCCTGTTACCATCACCAGAACCATCCAGTACACTCTGTGCAGAGATAAGTAGGTAGAGAGAGTGGTTAATTAAACCTGATGGGAAATTTCAGGGTTACAGCAGCTATGTCAGAAAAGATAAAAGCAAAAAAAAGCCTTAAATCACAAACAACCAATAGAATAAAGTAAAGTTTTGGACAGAAGCTGAACTAAAAGGTATACGCGGTAGGAGTACACACTTTATGTATGTATTAAATGAACACTGTACAACAGTAGTGCCACAGTAACACACTACATGAGCGCAAGTCGACAATAATAAGCTATAGACAGTCATGCTGTGTTCCTGTGCCTTTCTTGCCTTTCTCTGTCTTCTCATTGACAACTTTTATTTCATGCACTGGTGCATGGAACTTTTAAAATGACCTGCACTACTATTGTTTTACAGCACCATTTGTAATATTAGTTCTTTTTTCTCTGCACTTCCGCCATAGCCTGGCCAGATAAACCACTGCAACATTTTTTTTTCTAAGTTCAACTGCAAGGAAATCTTCATTATGTTGTAATGTAAGTCTAGCTGACCTCCCATTTAGTTTTCTCAAAAACTGTACAGTAAAGTAGCTTCATATTTTACATAGTTGTAGTCAGGGTCATCCTGAACAGGATTACATTGAAAATGTTAACAAACCTCTGAAAGAAAATACATTTAATTTGTGAGAGTAAAAAAATGAGGACATTTTCAATATGTTACTGTGTCATTATAACAAACTTTCCCTCTACACTAATGTGCAATGAAGCAGAAATCCACTGCATTTCGCAAACCTATTATGAAAAGGTTTATTGTATTAGGACTTCCTTGGTGACGCCACATATTCAACAAGCCTCATTTAATATATGATGTGTAATAAATTGTTTCTTTAACGTGCATCTTTCTATGTCCTTTTTTGCCACTCCAAGGACCTCTACCATAATAGCATAAATAGATGCACATCAAAATCCAAGCAGTGGTTGGCTTGACCGGTAGTGTCATGATCAGTGCAAGAGAGTTGGCAATCCTGCACAACATGTTTTGTACCAAGTTGCGTGCACCACTGAATGTAGAGTTGAGAATTTTGGGAAATTTTACATGCCCTACCATGCATATGTAAGTCGTAATTCAAGCCTTAATGGTACTTTATACTCCACTAGATTAAAAGTTTACATTAAAAACATTATCAGTACGTGAAAAACAATAAATCCTTTAACAAAAAAATCAGAGGTTGTGTTCCTTTTTGTCCTGCACCTCACCCTTTACAAAAAGCTGTCTAATGTTTCCGATGTCTATTAGATGTTAAGCAGTTCCACCAAAGAGATTCTCCATATAAACTTCTCACATTGTTTCATTGAAATAACTATTTTAGGCCCAAAGAGGTAAAACTAAGCTAAAAATATAGAAAAGTCTGAAAAATGAATTCAAATTTGTTGCAGTCAGAAATGTGTTTTTCTTCTTTCTCACCACATTAATGATCTCACGACCCCACAGATTTATCTTGTGACCCTTTGTGAAGGACCTCACCCCTTGTTTAATACTATAATAACTGTATATAAAGTATTCAAATGTAGTTCCAACCTTATTATTGATAGTTTAATATTTATCATATAAGTCACAATTGGCTGATTCTCTGTGAAACAAATATTACTTTTAACAGCTGAAGTAAATGAAGCTTATAATGCATTCACTTTTACCTTTACTTGTGATAGAGTATTTTTGTGTTTGTACTTTTACTCGAGTTAAGGATCCGAGTTCTTCCACATCTGACGAGGAATAAAATATTTTCAATTATTGAGATGTGACTGCAAATATCCAGGCAGCCCAAATAGCGAGTCTGAGAAAAATCCCTGTCATATTTATGTCATGTTTTCTTCAAATGCATTGCCCGTACAGACGCAGACAGTATATCATTTAGCTGTCATGTTTCATGTTGACAGGAAACATAAACTGTATTCATGCACTTTAGCAGTTACTGCCTGCCATGTAGTGATTACTGTGCAAGGAACGTAAGTAAATCAACAGAGCGGGACTGTTATTGCTCAAGAGGAGAAAAACACCACAAACGACCCCTTGTTCATGTTCAGGTGGGTGGTTAGATACTGTATGTGCACTTCCCGTAAGTAGCGTTGAGCAGGGGAAGAGGTGTGAGTAACAGACGTGTTTGTACCTCTCTGACCCTGAACCTGTCACTCGTCACATCGCAGAATGAAACATATGATGAGAGAAAATGCTTATCTTTATGTGCTCTGTGCTGGAAGTGGAAATCTCTCCTTGTAACTTATGTTATGGTACTGTATATAAATATAGTCTTTAATCAAACACGTTTCACGGTCAGTAACAGTGCTACTGACTTTGTTTTGAAGCATCCTCCTTTGTAACCCAAACATATCACGTGTCTTGTTTGTGGAAATTATCTTAACAGTGTCACTCTCTTAATATGTTTGGGTAAGGGCTCTACCATTATAAGCAGTCAAATTAGTTGCCAAGCAATTACTCAGACGTGTCTCAAGCTTTGGTTAAGGGGTTGTCTGACGTGACAGAATTACAGTGCAATTACTATGTACCCGGCTTCCATGTGACTGATGCCAGATCATTTAAAGAAGAATAATAACCATCATTAGCACAGGTTAAGGCCTGTGCCAAGACGGAGAGAGTTGTTTCAGTATCAAGTTCAGTTCATTATGTCTCAGTGACAATGATTTTACTTCCTCATCTCTTGGGGTCTCACAAACCCTGAATAACATTAACTTCAAAATCAAATTTCTAATGTCATTAATCTGCAACATGTAGACAAGTATTAAAGTTATAACCCTCCCCATTGCCACAAAATGGGTTTACACTGAGAAGAAAGTGGCAAAATGCGGAAATGGTCAGAAAGCATTGTTAAAAAAAGGAAATATGTCATGGTTTATGTGTTATTTAGGCTAACATGAACACCTGCACACCAGTTTATTAGGTACACCGAGTTAGAACTAATGCGGTCTAATACAACGAACCTGCGATAAACCCTCCCTTCTTGGCGGTTATAATATTCAGTTTTTGTTTAAAGTGCTGCTGATTTAAATTTATGATCCTTTGTGTACTGATGATTATACTCTTTTAGCATATATTACAGCTGACCTCTGAAATATCTTATCTGTTCAATATGTTCTGATAAAAGCAGGAAAAATCACTGAGATGAGTCACTGTTAAAAGTGTTTTCCTAGTCGTTAAAGAGGGTCTCCAAAGGAACATTAGCGTTACGTTCCTCGATAATAATGTTCATTTAGGATCAGAGTATGAACTGACAAAAAGTCGGACAAGACAAAAGGAGCCAAACATCTGGAAGTCCCACATCTCCAGTTATGCATGACAGTAATCCAGTGCTCAGGCTTTTAAATAACAAAGCCTGCTCATTAAGGGGACGCACAAAAAAGCCCTTAAAGTTAAAGGCAGATTGTAAATGAATACAGGTCATTTTTATGTCTGACAAAAACCTCCTCAGCTGACCTTTTCAAATGTCTGTGTCGATGGTGGAATATTACTAAGTACACTCACTCAAGTACTGTGTAAAATTTTAAGGCACTTGCACTTGAATACTTTTCTGCCGCTTCACATTTTTGCTTTACCCTATTTCAGAAATGTTGATGTTGGGAAATGTTGTACTTTTTACTCCATTTATTTCTCTGAATCACAACAGATGGTTAACTTATTAGATACATTTCCTTCTCATATATTAAATTACTCAACCGTATAAAGTTTAAAATTAGGTCCACCTCGACCAGTCATAACAAATTACATGCTTCTTACACTTAATAGTCCAATACTATAATAATATTTACTGTACCACTGTAACAGACCATTCTGCATGCATGATAATACTTTTACTTTAGTTTAAATAATCTTTGTTGCCTTTCTGAAATTTTAAATGTGTGACCTTTCCTTGTAATGCAGCATGTATGTACTATTGCGGCTTAAAATATGTGAATACTTCTTTCACCTCTGTCAGCCTATCTATTTAATGTAAACTCATCACAACTGATTATTGATGGATATAAAATGAGCCGCAAATCCTGTCAAGACAAACATACAGTTATTTAAAGTTCAAGTTGAAGTGGAAAAAAAAAGGATCTGCTCAGTTAGTCACCGTTGCACTGTGTTTCTCTTCATGAGCGAGGAATCGTTTATTTAGGGTCCTTGGCAGAGACAGCGGTAAAGAACTGTTTCTTCAGGGGGAAAAAGTTCAGGGATAAAAGGGATCACTCAGGAGATTACTCCCATGTACGTAACACGGATGCCTAGAACACAAACAAAGAGCATTATGTTGCCCGGCTTTATTTTAGTCGCAGCGTGCATGTTTGTGTGAGAGTGAGGTCTTTTCTAACCTCATCCTCACCACTTGTCTTTTGTATCACCAAATGAAGAGTTAAGCTCACTCTGTTGTCTTTGTACATATCCCCCTGCTGCCATAGGATTCTCCTTTTAGCTGTTTAAATGAAACATCTTTTTTTTTTTTCTCATGCCTCCACTCAGGGCAGTGTTTTTCAATCAGATTAGTACAGCACATTCTGTTCTGTTTCACTTCCTGATGACTGTGCAGCCTGTATCCCTGAATGAACTCAACCGCGTGCTTCTGGTTACACCAAGACACTCACTCAGACAGACGTATTTTCGCAACTGCCTGTCAGATTTTAGTCCTTCATACAATATTTAGTAAATGTGTAAGCCAGTTATCAAGTAGACCTGCTATTTGTGTGTTTATTTTAACATGAAACACACAGCTTTTTAGTGAGTGAGTACTGAGCTCTTACTCAGAGTAGTAAAAAAGCTCAACACAAGAATAATAAGTCTGTATAAAGATGTTTATTATACTCCTATGCAACAGGTACAAACTGTTGATTTAACCTTTAGCCTTCCTGTTTCCTACCAGGTTGCTGCTGTCACCACAACAGAAACAAGATGTTCGTGATGTTTGAGGAAGGAAGACAACATCACAGGCCATGTGTCAGTATAGAAATCTATTCATGCATTCCAGTTCAACTCGGGTCAGCTGAGTTCATTTTTGACCTCCACTTGCGCATACAAGACGAGAGGAAGTGCCAGCAAAGCTACTAGGACACCGCAGCACAGAGGAGGGTTTGGGAAAATAAACAAAACTCTGTCTGAGCCGGAGCCCTGATGAGTTTTCATATATCTATGTATTTATTGTTAATGGTTTCAGGTAGGTGGTGGTGCATGGTGAGGGCTGGTTGTCATTAGCTCACAAACACGCAGTCATTCTGCGTCTGTACTATTTTCTCTAGCAACGTGAATAAAATGTTCTAATACGAGAGTGTGTGAAACCTACTTTCTTCCTGATTGCTCAGAAGATTACTCAGCCGGCTGATAACATCCCTGTGGGTTTGCACAATCAGGTTCACTTGTGTTATGTCACCTTTATAATTAACGGGATCATCATGTTCCCTTCAATAGCTGCCTGGCTGTCTGCCAGCAGAGCGGTCAGACAGTGTCCTCCTCACCACCTCTGACTGCAGGATTCACCCACCAGAAACCTGCAATAAAGTTTTAACTATCTGAGCACCACAGTTCAAGCAATTAGAGGGTTCTCACATCAAGAGTCTGCACCAGATTTTTAAAGTTTTTTTTTTTTTTAACGTTTTAATGCTGAACATAAATAGAAGCAGCAGCCATAAAACATGCTGTAGTGCAAACTTCCTATGCTGACATAATAATATACTGGTGTCCTCAGACCACAAACGCACAGAGGCAAGGCCATAAAAATTCTCTATGACTTTTATAGGAAATTCGTCTGCTCTCGCACCTCCCCCCAAATGTATATGTCTGGTTTCAGTGAAAGTCTGACTTCACCAAAGACATTCTTTACATGATTTTTCATTTTCAAACATCTTGTGTTCTTTATTTAAACAGATAATTAAGCAGATTTTTCATTGAAAACAGGATAATGTGCATCTATGCCATTTTTTTTTCCTTCCTCAAAACTGTTGAAACAGTAACTCCCACAATTATGCCTTCCTCTATGCCTCTATGCCTCTATTGTCTCTCTGAATTCTTTTCTCCTTGTGATGACTACAACGGCTGGTATTGACAGCCCTCTGGTCCAAGGTGTGTTGATCAAAGAATCACCTTGTGGAGTTAACAACCCTCAGATTATAGTTTTAATTTTAAAATATAAATATCACAAACCTGCCTTGTGGATCCAAACCTGCTAAAGTCCAAAATGTTCTGACAGTATTGATGACTTTAGCAGGAACTGTCAACTGTGGTACAAAAAAGACACATTTGTCATAAGCAGTTACGTGAGAACATGTTATTTAGAAAGGAGATAAACATATTTAAGTGCTGAACCTAAATACAACTGTGGTTCTTGAAAATTTCCATTATATTTCAGATATGCTATACTTTCTTTCAAACGTTTCTTTCAAAACAAGAGCTTATAGAATATGATGTATTATATCTCCCATCATTACATAAAGTAATTACAACACCTGGACCAGGTTTATAACTTTAAGTTGTCATTTCACACGGGGACTATACTTCTTCTTCACAGTGCATACTTTTACTTTGATATTTAGTTGTATTTTAGTGCTAGGTCTAATTCTTGTTTTATGAGTCACAAAGGGAAATTGAGCTATAGTAACATGTTAGGTTGGAAATAACAATTTTTTTTTAATTTAAGTTAAGTTCTGACATGCTGGCTCTTTACTCAAGTATTAACATGTACAAGTACATTCACTTGACATTTTAGGGGAAATTATTGTAGGCTATATTTTACAGGAAGAAAAGCTTTACAGCTCTCTTTGCATATTAAGATTTGACTTGCAAAACAAGAGCTCAAAAACATAATGCAATGTACTGTGTCTCAACATTACAAGAAATAATTGCGCATAAGATTTGGACCAGATTTCTTACTTAACCTTATCAGTCAACACTTTGACAGTAAGTACTTAATCTCTCAGTATTTATTACAGTATTTGTGAGATGTGACTTGATAAACAAAAGCACATCAAATATGATGCATTACACTTCTCCAGAAATACTTCTGGTTTCAACACTACTTTGAATTTTACTGTTAGGTCTAATACCTTGATTACTTATAAATCAATAACATGATAGGAAGTAATAAAACATACTCAACTTACAGTTTTTACATAGCCTCCTTTACTCAAGCAAGCCTACTTAATTGCAGAGAAATTACTGTATGTTTCTGAAGCTGAAGGCCAACTTAATTCTGTGCAGAATAAGATTTGACTTGTCAAAATAAGAACTCATTAACAGTATTGGTATTATACATTACAAGACATAATGACACATAATCTCTGGACCAAGTTTAAGTTATCACTTCACAGTTTGACAGGGACTATAGTTAGCAAGCAGGTAACCTTTCTGGCATGTTCCCTAAAGGTTCCCCTTAGATTATAGTTTTGCAGCCTTTAAATAAAGTTCTAGGAATATTCTCAGAAGGTTATTTTAGTAAAACCTTTACAGAACCACAGTGCCTCTCTCAGCGAGCTGTAAACAGTTTAGCATTCCCTCCAGTCCACAGAACAGCACCCCGGCTATTGACCTTTAGAGTTAAATGAATTATTAAATAATTATTAAAAAAGACATACTCTAATAACAAATTTTCCTTTAAGCCCTTCATTTTTCACATTAGTTTACATCTTTGCAAAACCTTTGTTTTATAAGATAAGCGCAAGCTAGCTTGTGTTTGTTGTTGTTAATGTTAGCTAACGCTAATCAGCTAGCTAAGCTAATGTTAGCTTATTGATCTTACATCAAAGTTATTTAACATTATGTCCAAATTAAAATTGTGTATAAAACGTGAAATTTAAAAATATTTTCAACGATAAAGCTGATGTCATGTCTTAGGTTTGGGAACAGTCAGAAATATTAAGTTTATACTAACATTGCTTTATTTTGCTAGCTTAAATTGCTGAAGGTGTGCTAACGTATTGTGGACATTAGCTAACAGCTAATGTTACATAAATCAAATGGTCACGTTAGACCTATTGATGTTAGTGAAAGGTGTTTTTGGCTTCACTGGGTTAACTTTGGCAGAGTTACAGAGGTAGTTTAGGTAAATAACATTTTGAGGCGTTAACCTGCCATTTTGGACATTAGGAATAAAATAAAAACCCCACCTTTATCACTTAGCGTTTGCTGGTTTTAAAACTAGGTTACATGCGTCATAACAGTAAATTTGATCAAAAAAGATTTTGATCTGACTAAAATCATTGAATATACACTAAATTGAAAATGATTTTAAGTGCTGTGGAGATATTCTCATCTAAAGAAAAGGAAAATTAACTACTTAAACTGTCTTTGATAGATGAAATATATACATATGAATTGTTTTGTTTTCATATCAGTTACTCCAGCACCACATATCTACCATGTAGCACCATCTGGTCATAATGTTGGAGTCTTAATACTGTATTAGTATCATTACACACAAAGCTACCCTTGTGTCCATATTCATTCTGTCTGACTCTGCACATAATGTGAAGTAACTCAAGCATTTGGCAAGGAGGGCACCAGATAGCCAAATGTCTTTATCAAGAGTCTTGGTGACAACAGACGCTGACAAGTTTACATCTGTAGATCAAAAGCCTGTTGGTGTTTGGTCACCAGATGTCTGAGATATAAATAACTGGTGGATTAAAATGAACTGCTACTAAATTCATATTACCGGTGAACACTGTTACTAAAGTATATATCATCCAGAAAGAAATACAACTGATTTTAGGATATAAAGATTAAATTAGCTGTGCGATCACACATCCAGTTGTGACTTTAATGGAGATTTTTTTTATCAGCCTAATTTTAAAATGAAATATGTTTTAGCCTGACTAAATTTAAGTGCTCTATCAAGTTTTAAACTATTATTTGTTTAGTACAATATATCTACATTGTGGGCAAACAGAATCCTAGCCCTGTCGCCACCAGAGAGCGAGGACTGAGCTGTGAACTGATGAAGACATTTGTCACTATAGTCAAAGGTGTGTGTTGTCATCTGTGTCCATGGTAAATAGTAGCATTATTACCAGTCAAAGCATACAAGCCCAAACAGAACCCTCTGAGAACGTCCCTGTCAGGGCAAAACGTCCCCAGAACAGTTTAGCGGTTAGCGGGGCATTGCAACAGCGTTTTCCTACGGTAGTTTGCCAAACACTTTGGTACTGTAAAACTTATTTTTAAAAATCTTGTCCCAATTAAACACCTAGTCCCTTTTACTAGCCTGGTGTGGCTACACATTTTGACAAATAAATGCTTGTGTCAATTAGACGCCTGGTCTGGTTGCCAAGTTGCCGAGTTCTTCGGATGTATAAAACCTGATTGTTGGCTACCTCAAATTATGTGTCCATTCCTCGATTACCCTGTAAGTTATTCATATTTCTTTAGTCTGTACGGAGTATTGTTTTAATAGGACAAAGTGGGGTTGTGTTGGTATGCCGGGTGCCTTAATCTTCTCTCTCCGATGCGCTGTCTGTCGAAGCTAGATCAAATGAATGATTCATAATTGACATATCTGAAGCCTAGTTTTTATACAAGTAATATTCTTAGTGGTTTAAATAAACAATTTGATTATGTTTCCTGATGTTTGCTGAGCAACAGTTTTGTGTGAAAGGAATTAAAGGACTGCCCCATATAGACACCTGTTGATTTCAGAGACTTAAGCAAATAATAGCCCCTGAATAGCCCCTATGAATCAAAGTTTTGCGGTAGTTCTCAGACAGTAGTTCGCAAAACAGGAATGTTCCACATAGACTATGTAAAGAAGACTGCTTGACCCATGCAGACAATCCTACAGCTAACGTTCACGCAACTGTTCACTGGGTATCCTTCAACTCAAGCAAGTACAGTTGCCTACGATAAAGCACTTATGATCACCATGAACTGGCTGACTGACAATCTTCACCGACCCAGTGTAATACTACTAATACTGCTGAGAGGGAAAACTTACCAAGGCTACAGAATCAGTTTAGGTAGGAAGTAACAGGGCTATATTTAGTCAGGTGACAGTTTTGACACACTTTGTGCAAAACAGCTGTAGGCTATATTTTCTTGGCAGACTGAAATTTGACTTGCAAAATAAGACCTCATTGAATATGACACAATAAACTTCCCCAAATTATACCTTAAGCAGGTTTATAAGTTATTAGTTCACACATGTATTATACTTTAAAATAAAAATTAGATAATGACACATGGATAAATTAGGTATAAATATAATTATTGGTGAGAACTTTGACTTTTAATCCTTAAATGTAGTTTACTTTTATTCTGGTCCAAAATTATGACTTGTATTTTTCATCATAGTGTTGCAACTTTTTATATAAGAGATGTAAATACTTGTTTGAGCACTGAAAACACTGCAGTAATGTAAACACCGGTGTTGACAAATGGTCACAATAAAAGGAAAATTACCACTATATAGTAAGCAGTAGGCATATAATAATGAAAAGCATACAATCATGAGCTTTTGTCGAAATCCCTACCTTCACATAAGTTACAGAAACCTTACAGCAATTGTACATAAAACGCTCAAATCCCCGGTGAACAAAAATACAAAAAGGCGGGGTTTTACCGTCTCCTACAGAAACAGTAATCCGTCTCACCGCGCGTCTTATCAGGCAGTGGGGTGTGCTTTTATTTCGGTGCTTACACATCCCGTCTGTGTGACCAGGGCTCGCCTATTACACAGCAGTGTTGATGATATGTGTTGTCAGCTGAGCGGAGAGGACAGCCTGCTGCGGTACAGGCTGTTCCCGGCCTGGCTCGGCACGGAACGGGTTACAGGTCAGGGTGTCTATTGGAACACAGTGTTCTCATCAGCAGCGGCAGCGGTACAGCTACAGTACAGCCGGAACATTGTGTTACTTTGTGGCTGCTTTCCAAGACCTGCCCCTTAATTTTACACTAAACGCCCTCCCACAACTCTACTCTATTCTACTCTATGTGCCTCTCTCTCTCTCCTCTGCTCTGCTCTCCTGTGTGTGCCTCTGCCTCTCCAGTGTCATTTTCAAGTCTGAGATCCATGTGGCTACTTCACCGGCACGTTTATCGCCAGTGAGACGGGAGAGGGATAAAGGGAGAGCAGGACAAAAAAAGCCAGCGCGACATAACAACCACATGAGCAGAACATTTAGTACCCTGGATATATGATGAGAGGGGCGGGATTGAATTTGGAGGAATAGACGTGGTTTCCAAAAAAAAAAAAAAAAAAAAGAAAGAAAAAAAATCCACCGACTATTTCAAATTTCAGCAGGTCTTCGGTCATTTTGGGGGAGAAACTGTAAGAGAAAAGGAGCGCACGCAAGTACATGTAAGTGTTTATTCTTATTCATTTAATTCTCCTGTGAATAAAATAATTAATGACTTAATTAATGCATCAGGTTTACCAGCTCTCTGTTCACGCCTGCCTAAGTTAAAGGGACACTTGTTATACATCATAAAACATAAAGTCTGTTTATGTATGTCATTATTTAGAGGAAACAAAATCAAGATGTGTTATTGGGGTTGTCTGATTATAGGATGTTCTAGGGTGGATGTTAAATTTTTCACATGTGCGGGGGCATTTGAGGTTAACTGTATCCCACTGTGCTGTGGAAAATAAGGGAGTCTTATCAGCCCTCCTGTATATGTGTGTTTATAGGTCTGTGTGTGTGTGTGTGTGTGTGTGTGTGTGTGTGTGTGTGTGTGTGAGCGTGCATGTGTGTGTGGCACTTGGCTGTGGTTTCCTATGGAGGTGGCTGAAGACAACAGTTTATATCCAGGATCCCTTTAGGCTTAGGTGTATCTTCACAAAGTACAGTTTGTACACTGTTCCGAGAATTGGTCACATTAACTGTGCTGACTCTTTCTCATGTGGGACCAAGTTATACACTACGGGGCATAACGATACCCTTTGAATAGCTTAAAATATACATGTGTTGTCATACATGTTTACATTTAGATGAGGAGGTGAGATTTAAGCAGAGATGGACACAGATTGAGACAATGTCCCAGAGATGAATCACACAGCCCGAGGCAGATATTTAATGAGAATAAAACACTGACATGTAAAGATACTCTTCTTTACATTTGCCTTATAATAAACAGGAAAAACCAAAGGTATGCTCTGTCATTACACATTAAAAGTACATGACCCAGTATAGCAGCATTTCTAAAAAGTGATGTCCATAAAATCAGCTTTTCTTGCATCATTTTTTTAAACTCCCTGTGATGCCTTTGTCAGGTTGAAAAAGAACCTCCACTGCCAGACAATGCTCTGCCTCAGGATGTCAGTATATGGGTTGGTCATGCACAGTGTGTGCTCACATGTTCTCATATGAATCAGCAGCAGAGTACGGATGTGAGACAGAATGTACAGATACACCGTATGCGTCTGTAGATGTGGTCTTTGCCTCATTGTGTTCTGTTCCTGCATTCCTCCGCAGGGTATCTGAGTTTAGGAACATGCAGACTACATGCCATTTGGCTGTGTTGTAACTATTTACAGTTGGTCTCCCTGCTTAGTGTTTAATTATTAATTCTTTCATACAATAAAACCAGAAAGTTAAAGGATAATAATGATGGACTGAATAAGTTTTAACTACACAAATATATCAATGATGTTAATTCATGATACTATCACACCACTTGCTTTATTTACATTTACATCACATGTTAATGTAAATGTTAAGGTATGGTCAGTTTAGATAATTAAGATCTGCTTATTTTCATTCAAAAATTGAAGCTGGCTTGTACGTGAGGGGGTCTCAGATTGGTGAACACCATCAGGCTTTGCCAGCGGGGAACTGTGAATAGAAGGAACATTGTGTTCAGACACACATACACACACACACGCACACACACATATGCACACACTCAAGCATGTACAACGAGTTACATCTAAAAATGAAATCCATGAAATTTAAACTACACAGGACAAGAGGTGTTGCTACGCAGAGATGGACATTTTGTGCTGCGCCTGTGCTGAAGGGCTCAGAACGCGCACACTTGATCTTTGAGAGTGACACACAATTGGAGAAGCAGAATAAATTGAGCAGATATCACCGAGACAGATGTTCATGGTTTTACCCGGTAGGTCAAGGAACATGGTGTGCCATATGGCTAAGATCACATGAAGAAAATGAGTTCAGGTCTATTTCTTGATCAATATTCAATGCCATGAGCTTAAAGCCAAGTTGACGCATCTGAGGCCGAGCTCTATTGCTTCATTTTCATACTTGCAGGCTCTTGAAGAACTTAGTCACCAGAATATCCTAATATTTGTACACGGTCATCAGCAGAATCTGGGATGTCCACAGAGTGAAGACAGAACAACTGGTGGAAAAATCTAGACAACTGATGCAGAGGACGAGAGCTGCCATTTCTTTAACCTTAAACTGTTTCTGTGGAAACACTAAGTGGCCACATAACCATCATCAGCACCCTGTGTAACCTACCCCTCGCAGTACTGTCTGTCGGCTTTGGAGTAATTGCGAATATGATGTTACTCAGATTGGCAGGTTTAATTTGATTTTTAAAAAGGGTTTACTTCAGCACATTAGAGAAACCCTGCACTATCTAAACGTGTCCTGTTACATGATATTGTGTGTAAAGAGCTTGAGTGATGGCTGAGAGTTACAGTAAGATAGGATCTGATAAAGGTTTTCAAGCCAGAGTCTTAACTGCGGTATCAGTGAGACTAACTCGTATCTTTATTTAGTTCTCCTCATCACATCTTGTCCAGGTGCTGACTCAAAAAAAAACTTTACAGTTCTGCCTCCCAACACTTTGTAGAAAGCCCCTTTAAAAACTCTTTGACCTTTCTACATTTGAAAACATTTTGGGCTGAAATTGTCTTCACCTCTGTACCTAATGACGAGCCACTTTGGGCTCAAAAGGTTTTCATCAGTAATCTTTACTTGACATCTTTGGCCTTAACGTTAAAGCCTAACATAAGTGACATCGTCCTGACACAGACCCAGAGCAGCTGTGAGCCGATGCTATTCGAGCAAGCGTTAATGTCTCAGCTGTTGCATGTGATGATAATCACCGAATAGTGTTTGCCAACATGCTTAACATAGCTAACTAGCTTTTTCATTGTCTTCGCACAATGTCATGATTATTCTGCCAGGGGAGACCGAAAATGCCTGCAGCCATGTGTACTGGGGCATTGAGTAACCGTGCATGTCGACAACGATTGCTCCTGTGATGAGAGAGGCAACATTTAGCAGCTGTAGCAACAACAGGTCATTACAGTTTTATTGCTCTTGTAAAGCTGCTGGTGTCTTTTTGCCACACGGAGGTGTGAAATGGTGGCAGCAGCTATCTATCTATCTATCTATCTATCTATCTATCTATCTATCTATCTATCTGTGTTGGGTATCAAATCTGACTACTTTTTTGGTACCAACAGAATGTTTCCATAACACTGAGCATCAAATGTCTGTTCAGATTAGTCATCTTGTTTACTTATTCTTCGACCAGACGGTGCCTTATCTATCTATCTATCTATCTATCTATCTATCTATCTCTGCACAACAGTGTGTAACATCTGGGTTTTTTGGGCAAAGAGAAAGAAAAAAGAAAAATTGAATTCTTTGTCTAATTTGTTTAATAATATTTATGTGAATCAGCTTATTTGTTGTGTGGAAGTACAAAAAGTTATCAAAAATTTTAATCTTAAAAAAATCTTAAAATGGGATCAGTAATTGTGTTGATATGATGTCTGTGCAGCTAGAGGTCAAATACCGTTTAAAAAAACACGCTACTCAACAGTAGCGCAGCCAAAAGACCCAGAGGACAACATCTGACAGCATGTGGCCTCATATTCTGATAAGACACTATATCAGTGTAACACCTTAGTCATGATCAAATTCAAGATTTTAACCTGCCTCATCACAAACACTCAGAGAGATTACATGACTGTATTGGTGATGGCGCAGCTCTATCAGAGTGTGTGAGCCCACACGTTTCCTGCACGTACAAGGCTCTCCGTAAAAAGACTAATTTTGAAATAGTCATTACAAAATGAACAGTGAAAATATCGAAATGAGGCTGTGCTGTGCTGAGCTATAAATTGTGGTGTCCATAAAATATGTGGATGTCATTTATAGGTTGACAAAGAACACAAAGGGTCATAAACGAACAGTCTTGAACATACTGTTCCTCTGTGAGTACAGCTCATGTTTCAAAATAAAGAGACTGAAGTAAGCAACACACTGCTGCCTTTGACATTACATTTATGTAATTACTTCATCTGTGGGGGAGCAGACAAGGTGCGGTACAGTTAAGCGATATCACAACTGCAGCGCAACGTAATGTTCCTCATACAGCTGGGATCAATGTTACTGTGGCTTTTGCAATAAAACTGTAAATACATCTCCAGTACACTTCATGGATTTAGAACATGTGCCCTTAAATAGCTACAAGTTATATAATATGGAGGAGAAAGTCCTATTTACTGGGTGGATTATGGAGATCCAGCACCGATATTTGTGTCTGAGACTGTGATTTTCCAGGCCTGCTCCACAAATTAGATTTATTTCATGTGCCATTTTCCTTGTTGCAAGCTTGTCTCAAAGTGAAAACATGAGGCACGAGGACATATTATTTATGGTGCTCAGATTGTTAACACATAGGCTTGTGTGTTCATAATGTTTACAGTGTTACCGTGTGATGCCCACACGCAGACATGACCACTGATCAGGATCTGACTATGGATGGCCAGCCAGCCACGGCTGTGTTTGCTGCTAAGGGTATTGATGTAACACCTAATAAAGACCAAGGAGTTATCAAGGTATTCATTGTCATTGCATTACATTTTAATTTTTTATTGTGGGTGTTTGGGCACAAGTAAGACTAACTGTTCCACCATATGGCAGGCATGCTCATGATTTTGCATGATCTCTTATTTATTCTATATTTTCTGTTTAAACGTTTCTCAGCTGAACTGGACACTGGTCTTTCTGTCTACAGGTTGTAAAGCGTCCAGGGATAGATGGAGAGAGGCCAATGATAGGGGACAGAGTGACTGTTCACTACACTGGGAAGCTACTCAACGGGAAGAGGTTTGACTGCAGTCGAGAGCGCAGAGAATCTTTTAGCTTCAATGTCGGCAAAGGTAGGAAACTTTATACATTACTGTCATACCTAATGTTGCCTTAGGCCTTGTTTACACCTGGTATTCACATGCGTCCTGGGTGATTGGATCAAAAGAGACGATTGCTCAGGCGACAGTCAGAGGTGGTCTGGGCCACATATGGCCACATTCTTTCAGCAGTGTGAACACTTATGTGTCCTGGGCTACATTGAATGACCACCCAATTAGCTTACGTCCATGCTTATCGGACACCCCATTGAATAAGAAAACTTTTGTTGGTGCAGTTGCACAGTCGCAGAGCCGGCAAACGGTCAGTTCAACGCCTGCCCACTTAGCATGAGCTAATACAGCAGCAGCTGTTAACCAGTCCCGACAAACCCACACCGCCAGTGAAATGGCTCGACTATGTCAATGAATCTGTTAATAATCGTTAAATAAAGCGGTGTGATGCTTAAAGTTAAATTGTCACTGTGTGTGTGTGACTGGGCGGACTCTTACCATCTTACCCATTTTAAATAATACAGTTCTCAGTGTGCCAATAGCCTGACAAACCTCCTACCGGTTAAACAACACATTTGGTCTTTGCAAACGGAAATGATGTACATGTTTATTTGCATTAGGGCATTAACAGAAAAGTCGATTTGTCGACGTGTTGACGTCAGTGGCACAAGTCGACACCCCCCCGGGAAGAGTTGACAAGTTGTGTGTTTTTTCCCTCTCTCTCTCTCTCTGTGTGCTTGTATACGGAATGCAATCGCTGCCTCTGATTGGCTTACGCTGATACTTTATCCTTGACTAAGTGAACATACTCGGGCGTACTATAAGCGGAGCAGACTCCGCAAGGAATGTCCGCAGTCATTCGGGCTTTCATAGTCAAGCGCGCTTCCGCGTTGTAGTTTCCTGTAAAAATGTCTGTGAAAAATCCCCGCGATGTGAAAAATACATGCTGAGCAGTCACTGGTGTGCGGAGCAGGGTCCGTGCGGTCGTAAAATCTGAGCTTTGTACGCACAGGGCTTGCGGACGTCCACTTTGAGTCCGCGCAGTGTGGAGATAAAAACAAAAAACATGTGGTCACACGAAACGCATGTAGAGATGAATTCTAATACCAGGTGTGAACAGAAAAACACAGAGCTGTCCACTTGTAATTGGATCACCCAAGACACATGTTAATACCAAGTGTAAACAGACTGTTAGTGTGGTCTTGTAAAGGAAAAGCTTGATATTTTGGAAAACATGCCTACTTGCTGAGAGTTAGGTGAGGCAACTGACACCTGTCTCCACTTATCAGTACCTCTAAATCTCACCAAGTAACACCTTAACCATGTTTGTTTAATCAATACAAGTTAAAGGGCCCTATTTAGATGGTCTAAAGCGGACGGCGGAGGGCGCATAATCCATGTCGCAAGTGTCATTGCTATTTAGATGCAGGCGCAGTTGTCATTTTCACGCCCTGCGCCCTCATCGTCTAACTAGCATGAACTTGCGCTTCTCTGGGTGTATTGGTCTAAAAATGAGGAGTGGTCAGGCACAGTCATGGCGCGTTGCTAGTTAGATGACGTAAACCAACAAAAACCTGGTCTAAAGTCAACGGCGCAGTATTTCGCTGTTGAACAAGTTAATAATATGCGTCTGTAGGCGGGTGCACAACGCGCGTGCACTCTGCTCAGACACACACGGAGCAGCCTCACATATGCAAAAGATAACAAATAAAAATATGATTACAATGTGAAAGGTTATTATCGTGCACATTAAGATATTTATCAGAAACACGTCTTAATGGTCAGTCATTAATCAGAATGATCTAATCGCAGTAATAATGATCACCATAATTTGTAATAATGACAAATGAAATTGTGAAATTATCTGACCAATCATGGCAACACACGTAAGTATTTAAACGAGGAGATCCGTCTCCTCAGCTGTAAAACGCTCACTCTTTCTAGAGCTTAGATTGGTCCCAAAAAATCCAGCCCGACCCGGCTCGAGCCCGTGCATGTTATGTCCGGGACTGGCCCGGCCCGTCCAATTAACTGTAATTAACGGCCCGAGCCCGATGTAAACCCGACATTTTTCAGTAAGTTGGCTGTTATAATTAAGAGTATTAAACCACAATTCTTGTTATTTGAATGACAGAAATATAGGATCTTAATGAATGGAAGCATGATTATGTAATAAAACAGGTGTTTACTTTAGGATCCAGGTGGTGAAGGGCTGTGCGCGCACAATGTTGCAACATTGTAACTAACTTTGTTGTAACTTTATGTGTCATACAAAGTGTGGTTTAATTTTACTTTTAATAATACTATAGCGTCCGCCAGGACGTGTGGAAAGGATGACACAGTTATTCGGCTATTAAACCACCGTTTATTACTGAACAGTACAGGTTACTGTTGGCTGTAACCACACCAAAACAACCAACAAACAACAACTTAGCTGTAACTTCAACTGTGCACTCTCACTAGCACTCTCATCCCCGTCACACTCGCACCCCGCACCTCATTCAATCCCAAACATGCCATTAACTTACAGAACATTGACATTATAACAGAACATTTACTGCAGGGTCGCTACAATACATAGCCTATAACATTATCAAATCATAGCTTTAAAAAAACAACAACAAAAAAGGTCATATCTGACCGGCCAGCCTGGGCCTGTCAGAGGGGGGGTCCCGGCCCGACCAGGCTTGGGCCCGTGGGCCGGGTTGGGCCGGGCTTGGGCTCGGGCTCGGGCTCGGGCAGAGAATCTAAGCTCTAACTCTTTCCAGTTGGTAGGTCCGCCATCTAACTAGCTCTCCGCCATGCGCTCCAATCGCGCCTCTTTTAAAGGGAATGAGAGGTGACACTCTGACTGGCTTATTGAATGATACGCCCAAAACACACCCATGACTAATTCACAGAGTAAGTCCAACCCTCTCCGCCTCAGAGACTCTCCGCCATGGCGCAGTCTAAAAACGCGCTGTCTAACTAGCAAGTGACACACCCATGCGCCGCACGTCTGGCGCTTCATGTTTTAGACCATCTAAATAGGGCCCAAAGAGTGAAAACAGCAAGTTGTGGTTTTACAGAGGAAGTATTTGTTTATGTGTCAGACTCTTTCTTAAGATAAACAGCTCCCGGCTGTAGCTTCAGATTCAATGGACAGATATGACACGTGTCTTCTCTCATTAAACTCTGGGCATGAAATTGCAGAGCATATTCCCCAGAATGTTAAACTATCCATGTACATTCTTAACATGAAGAAAGTACATGATCTTTATGATCTCTTACAGTTTTTATGCTTGTGTCATGGCGTAAACTGTGGATGGAGGCATTATGTTTTCGAGCCATCTCATTCTTGTGAACGTGATACACCAAAAACGCCTTGAGGGAATTTCTTCATATTAGGCACAAACATCCACTTGGACTCACCCTGATTAGATTTGGTTGTCAAAGGTCACTGTGACCTCACAAAACATGTTTCTGGCCATAACTTGAGAATTCATAGGCTAGTTATGACAACTGAATTGGTGACGCTAATCTTGGGTTTCCATCTTGAAACTGTGGTGACTGTATAGGTCCTCTGTGCTGCCGGGTTGCAGCAACATCCTTATTTGAAGCATTGTCAAATGTCATGGCTACAGCTTTGTGTTCTGTCCTGTTCCTCTGGTAGTCCAACATCAGCTCATTGGTTTTGATGATATTCAACTTCAGGTGACTGTTGTTGCACCATGTGATGAAGATCTCTATCAGTCCATTGTACGTCGTGTAAATGTGTAAAAACAAAAAAGTGGAGACAGCGGGTTCTTCACTGGAAATTTTTCACTGAAATCAGACATGTCAAAATAGTGATAACTTTCATTTTGTGAAGGCGTACAACCACAGAGCAATAATTCTAGTTTTGTTTGCTTCATCCACTCACAGGACAAGTCCTCAAGGCCTGGGATATTGGTGTGTTGTCCATGCAGAGAGGCGAAGTGTGCACGTTACTGTGTAAGCCAGAGTACGCATATGGGTCTGCTGGAAACCCTGACAAAATTCCCCCCAGCTCTTCAGTACTGTTTGAGGTAGGTGTGCCACATTAGTGCTGCAATTTGTGCCATGCATTAATTCTGCATCACACTGTGGGACCTTGATAATTCAGGAGCACGTGTCAGTCTCTGCAGATGGAGCTCTCTGGTCGTAAAATTAACTGGTTTGTCTATTTTAGTCCCTCTCAGTCAAACAGCTAGAGTGGTTTAATTGCGGGTCTGTTTGGAGCTCAGCAGGGATACAGTTCAGGCTTTCTCCATCCTCTATAATCAATGACTGTTATAATTCAGTTCTGGGAAGAATCTAAAGAGATTTAGTTAACTGCTCTGCTTCACATGTTGCCCACCCAGGGGCACATCTTAGTCATAAAAATTAGTTTTCTACCCCCTGTAGACTTTCTTCTGTCAGGGCTCACAGTGTAATCTAACTGTGTCAGATGTTACCAAGCTTTTTAACAATCAGGTGTTCAGTCTTAACTTCTTATGTGATTGCTCACAATACAGATTATTTATTCATTTTTAATGGAGGTAACAGACTCTTTGGCAACACTTAACTTTAAATCCCTCTATGTAGCATTCATAAACGGTTTATGAACATTTAATTTATAGTTTATAACACACTCTAATGTAGTTTTAACGTACATGTCAACAACTGTACTGTTGCTGTAAAAAATAGTGAATGACTGTAATAAAACAGTTGTAATAATATTCATTATGTCTCCACAGGAGTTATACTTGTCCATCATGTACTGTACTTTAGTAAACACTTACAATGTCTTCGTAGTTGTTTTTAACTACATTATTGTGTGTTTTATACCATTAATCCAAAAAAAGGGCAGACATTCTCGATGAATTGAAGTAAACAGGGATTGTGTTTAATAACAGCAAACCTATATTGAAATATCTGTTCACAAACTCTCACACAACTCCTGCAGTGTAATCCAAGTGTCATATATCCAGTCATATGCTCAGCACTTGCCAACACATGCATTTTAACTAAACCTTTATTTTAAAACACATAAGTATAACCAGTCTCAGGCATGTCTGAGGTCTGCGCCTACATTTTGCTCAAGCGGAGCTCATACACATGCGCACACTCAGGCACACTCAGGGCGTGCAAATACTGAGCATAGGACTGGATAAGTGAGACTTGGATTTTACTGCACGAGCAGTGTGAGTATTTGTTAATAGATGTTTTGATATAGTTTTGCTGTTAAACGTGGTTCCCAGTGACTTCAGTTAATGGAGAATGTTGGCCTTTTTGGATTATATGTTCAGGCATGTGAGAAAAACTTTTCCTTACCAATTTAAGGTAACACGTGGTGAGTGAGTGATAAACAAATGGTCATTTTGTGGATGAAGTATTCTTTTAAAGTCAAGTAGGGCTGGACAACATGGCTTAAAAATAATATTGTGATATTTTCAGGCTGTATTGCAAAACACGATATAAACCTGGATATTTTGACATCTCTTACTACTTAAGCTACTGCAGACTGCCAAATTAAAATAATGTACTGTTATAATAAATTTGAATAAAATGCTGTTAAAGTTTAAGTACTGTCATAATGAGGTGAAACAAAGTATTGTTATAATTAAATAAATCAAAGTAGAACCACTGGCGCTTTTATTTATAAGCACTGACTCATCTCAGACTGGAAGTGCTGATGTTTTTGCTTTGAACTGGAAGCTTCTGGTCAACAGTTAAACGTTGGCAGTTAGCAGGTAGTTAAACTGTTGCCGCTGTGCCTTCAAACATGAGGATTTATTCACTGTGAACTGGGAAAAAACCTAACAGTTCTACAGTTCATATATTAATATTATTTGCAAGTTCCACTGACTCTCCATGGTCACAAAATGCAATTGAATAGTCACAGTCTGGAGCCCTGCAGGTACAAAAAGACAGGCTTCATCTACTTACACTATCATTAAACTGTTTCCGTGGCACGATTAAACGTTAGGATTTATACACTGTAAGCTGGGAACAAACTAACAGCTCTCCACTCCATGTACTGATAATATTTACAAGTCACAGTGGTGCTCCATGGTCACAAAATGCGACCAAATAGCAGCAGTGTGAAGCTCTGCAGATGAGAAATAAACCTGCTCACACACTACAGCTCAGGACAAAGTGGTCTGGATGGAGAGAGCCGTGGAGAGATTGAGAGTACCGAAATGCAGAAGCGAGCTCATGCCAGTGGCTTAAAAAATTATGTGCTAATTTATCCTCAAAGTTAGTGATATAGTCATGCTAAACATCCCACTTAGAACAAGCAGCGATACATTGTTTATGTTAGATGTATCTTCCATCCCTAATGTCAAGTGTTACTTACTGCATACCTTAATAATCTAATGGTAGGACAATCAGTAACAACTGATGCTGTGATTTTGTACAAACCTACAGAACTTTATTTTAAATTGTAGACAGAGTTCTCAAAGTTTGCACTGATACCAAATATGCCAGGTTGAATTTTGGGAAAATGTGTATTAAATGATGCACAAGACATAAAAGAATGTTTCCATTTGATTGAGCAGTACAGCCTTAAAAAACAGAGTGTCTTGGGTGTGAATATTTCACTCAGTGTAAACATCATATTGCTTTCAGAATGTGTTGCAACAACATGCTACATACTGTCAGACAGAGAGGAATGAGATGATTTTTAGAGTTAAAACTACCCAGGGGGAACAAAAGGGGAAAATAGATGTATGGGGGTTATTAAGCTGAGAGACATGTGTTTACCTGAGCTTGTCTTGTCCCTTTAAAGAAGTATGAAGTACATACATCCATGTCTGATTACACAGTCCACCTGTAGTGTGCCTCCAGAAGTCATTATTTCTGTCTTTCTTTTTTTTTATTTCCATGACTTGATGTGATGACTCCTACTTGTTTTTCGTTATGTATTCGTTTCTCCTCCCACACCTACTGAACACCGTACACCGAGTTCTGCAGAGCTGTCATTTGCTTCATATGGCTGTTTGTGTAGAACAATGATTGAGTAAATGTTTGCAACCAAACAGATGGAGCTGCTCAAGTTTGAAGGAGAGATGCTCACAGACGACGCTGGCATCATAAGAAGAATAAAGCTCAAAGGTGACGGTTACACTAATCCCAACGATGGAGCATCTGTCGAAGGTAAGGCCATCATTTTCTCAATGGGTGATTACTGGTTTTCTGCCAAATAACCAGAACATTAATCGGTTACGTCAGAGGTTAAATTTGTGCCGTATGACCCACAGTGCACCTGGAGGGAAGGTGTGCTGGTCGACTGTTTGACTGCAGGGACGTCAGCTTTGTTGTTGGTGAGGCTGAAGATAAAGGCGTTCCTTTTGGAGTGGACCGAGCCATGGACAAGATGCAGAAGGGAGAATGCTGTGTACTTTACTTAAAATCAAAGTAAGATATTTAAAAACCTTAAAAAAACCTGCTTTTGTTCTCTCAATGCAGTTACAGTGAGACGGTGTGTATATGGGATGATCAGGCTGTGGTCCTTTGTTACACCTGTCAAACCAAAATACATTTATTTCCTTAGAAACAATTTGTTTTAAATGTACATATTGTAGGATTACATTCATTTGGATATGGTGCTGATATTTGCTTTGTGATATGCTGTATTGTTTTAAAACCTACATGCATTAGTACTTTTAATCTTTCAGTTGTCAGGGTCAGTTCTAAAAAGCTTGAAATCCCTCATCCTTGAAGAGTGATATGTGATTTGGGTCATCAACACTTGACTGAGAGGTCAATCATCAAAAAAAAAAATCCTATCAGGCAGAAATAAGAGTAATTATGAAAGTAAACAGAATGCATTGCGCTGACAAAACCACATCCTATCATACACTTAACCTCGCCCACACCAACCTCACCCACTGTCCCCTCAGGCAAAAACAATACAAAGTACTAGTGACAAGTTCTAGGAATTCATAGCACACTAACAACATTTCCATGTGATATTATTGTTGGCAGCACCGTCACAAAGACAACCGGATTGCCTTCCGTTTTTCTCAGAGCTCAGCTACCACAGTTTCCAGGATTACTCAGGTTGTCTGTCTGCCGTTTCTGCTTCTGGAAACTGCGAAAAACTTGAACTGATACTTTCTGGTTGCTGGGAATATCTACCAATAGCTACTGGCAAAAAAAAAAAAAGTGCCATCCTCTTCCTGTTTTGGTTGTGCTTGCTGCACTTTCTCTGTGCCATAAATCAAGCCTTCATTTTCCCGGCATATCGTATCTGGTGGCTGACAGAATTGCATGATGAAAGCAAGGCTTGTAGGGATCCAATCGAAACGCTGATGGTTTCATTATATTCTAAAGCCATTACATTGTACAATAAACATTTATTTAAATGTATACTATGCAAGATTTCCCTAAAAATCAATGTATAGACTCATACAGAAATGATCCCCCTCAATCACCCCTTACGACCCACTAGAAGTGTGTGGCGGTGTCATTTTTTTGCAGAGACTCTGCCCTTTGTGTGTATTTTCTTATTTCCTCTTACTGTCTGTGCTTGGGGCATTTATGGGTGTGTATCCCCACAGCACTCAGGTGAGGTTGAGGCTTTATAAAAAGGTAGTAACCGGGTGTAAGAACTATAAGCAGCAGGCATCCCAAGAGACACATCGCCGCAAAAAACGTAAATACAGTGAGGCAAAATGCCAAACAACTGAATCTGAGACGGCTTTTACTGTCACTTTAGCTGCTGAGCGTGTTTACAAGCAGTAACTGATAATCCTGCATCGTAAGTTGACCTTTAATAATGATGAGTTAAAGTAAAAAACTTGTTTATTTCCACATTAATGCCAGGGAGTATTAAATAACACAGAAACAAATCTGAAAAGAGAAAATAAACACAAACAAAAAAGAAGCAGAACATATACTATATATACATAATGCTTCTCCAACTTGAAGGTGGAGCCAGCGATTCTGGAGAAAAGATTGTTGACAATGTGCTGTGGAGTTCAACACGTTATCATGCGCCAGATTTAGCGTCCCTCTCACTCCCACTGCCTTTCTCTTTATACATCCATGGCTAGTTTGCTGTACAATGCACGGGCACAAACACCTCCTGTTGCTGATTGTCTGGAATAGTTTTGTGTGTGGCCGTGTGCGAGCCACTTTGTTTGTTTCCCATTTACAGAGCCAGGGCTGTGTATGAATACCATCTTTTTTCACTGACACACAGAATTGACAGTTAGTGGGCAGTGAGGAGAAAGCTGATTTTCAACCTGGACACTTTAATGAATACTTACTTGGTGTTTTGATGTCCTGTGTAAGAAAACCATCACAAGACATTGGCTACTCTCTGACCCCCCACAACAGAAGAATTGACAGATATAGCTAATGAAATTTACATAATAGAAAAAATTAAATTAAATTACTGTTTCTTGGAGTCAGAACTTTCCGTTTATGCTTAATTCCTGAATCGTTCCTTTCAAGAATCTGTAAAGTATTATTTCAAATGCATCTTGTTTATTTTGCAATATGTATTTAAATCTTCTAACGTCATACATCTCCTTAATCCACCTACCTAGAGATGTCTTTTTGCAGTTATTTTAAGCCTTTTTGTTGGTGAAATACGCACATTTCACCGTACAAACTGTCTCTCCTCTGTTACTTCTTTCTCATAAGCAACAGACTATATACTATTATTATTGTACATTTTGATAGGTGTAACATGTGGAAAGTTTTTCCATCAGTGGCACGTACTAAATTTAGTCATAGGTGTGATTTCCTGCACTATAGTGTGAATGTCAGCTGGCTTGAAGTAAATGTCAACAGTTGATACAATCTTTTGACTAAGTCTGGCTGTTTGATATGTGGATGTTGGCTGATCCAAATTAAATGTTTAACAGTTGTTTTTTGCATTATCAACATGCTCATGCTCTGTCATGGTTTATCTTTTCTTCACAGGTATGGCTTCGGAAGCGAAGGTAAACCAGAGTACAAAATTGGACCAGACAAAGACATCATATACGAAGTTACGCTTAAAAGCTTTCAGAGGGTGAGCCCTGCTTTCTATATTTATATATATGTGTGTGTCTAAAGAAAAGAGTGTTCTAGTTCATTATTTTAATTAGGACAAACGCATTCAAGCTCACTATGAGCAAAGTGTCCTACATAGTTGTAATAAAAACATGCTAATCAGTGTTTACTCACTTTCTGTGATGTTGATTGTTTCTCCACAAGGCAAAAGAACCCTGGGAAATGGATTTGATTGAAAAACTGGATTTGGCTCTTGGAATAAAGCATAAAGGGAATCAGTATTTTAAGGTACAGTCCCCACGCTGATCTTTTGTCCTATTAAATTACTATTTTTTTTAATTGTCAACTTGTTCCTAAAGTTTTATTATGTTCCATTATCAGGCAGGGCGGTACCTCCAGGCAGTCATTCAGTACCAGCGCATTGTTTCCATGCTAGAGATGGAGTGTGGCACTGGGATTGATCAGCAGAGGAGGATACAGTCTTTCATGTCGACAGCACATCTCAATTTAGCATTGTGTTTCCTGCGAATAAAAGAGTTCTCACAAGTAGTGGAGAACTGCAACAAGGTGAGCTGCTTGTTAACTAATTACTGTGTGTGTGTGTGTGTGTGTGTGTGTGTGTGCGCGCGCGCGTGCGTGCGTGCGTGCGTGCGTGCGTGTGTGTGTGTAAGGTTTGCAATGAGAAAATATATTGATAGGAATAGGAGAAAATAAAACACTTGGTGGAGCACAAACAGTACAAAATACAAATAAGACTGCCATGAATTAATGAATCGAGACCCACCCAGACCCGCTCATGTTGCCAAGCTGGTCAGAGTCCCCATGGTTTTAGGTCATATGACATTGTGCCAGGAAAGGTCCCTGAGTCTATTCTGTGTCTTGGGTTTGCGCAGATGCAGTCTTTCCATTTGTGTAATAGACAACATGTCCTTGAGTCAATGCACAAAGCAAGGTGGAGTAGTAGACTTCCATGTCAGAAGAATAAGTTTCTTAGCAACCACTCTGCACTCGTCGGTGCAGAGCAATCTGCATGTCGTACAGCAGCTCAAAAATCTCTGCAAAGACGTCCAGGTCTGAATGTCTCTGGAACATGCGCTTGAAAGACGGTCAAAAAATTGCAGTCCAAAAGTTGTGTAATGTAGGGCAAAACCAGAAATAACATGTGCTCGGGATCCTTCCTTGATGAGAAGATGCAGTTTGGCTCGGTCTTGTTTTTGAGTGTGCAGTCATTGCATCACCTTGTACTGGATTAACCTGTAGCATGAGTTAACTGAGCAACAATGAAGGCTGGACATTGCCTCTGCTAAAATTTCTGATTTCAAGTCACTGGTCCAGGCCTCCCTAATAAGATTTGATGGAAATGAGGTAGTAAAACAGTTCATAAATTTTGATACTAGCTGCTTAGAATCTAATGGGATGAAAAGATCTTCAAGAAAAGGATGGGCGGTGGAGGCGGGGACTTTTCCCTAACATAGTCTCTGACTTGAGGCTACTGGAAAAAGTGAATTCTGATGATTACGTTTAGTATTTAATTGAATAAATATGCACAATGGCCATCAGTGTAAATCTAAAAAAATCCCTTTATGTGTCTGTGTGTTTAAGGTGATTGAGATCGACGAGAGCAATGAGAAGGCTTTGTATCGTCGTGGGGAAGCACGTCTCCTCCGTAACGAGTTCACCCTGGCCTTGGAGGACTTTCAGCAAGTGCTGCAAGTCAACCCCTCAAATCGAGCCGCTCGCGCTCAGATTTCCATCTGCCAGAGGAAGATTAAGGAACATCACGAACAGGACAAGAAGATCTACGCCAACATGTTCCAGAAATTTGCAGAACGGGACGCCAAGGTCTGTAAACTCGCTGTTCTTGGCTTAAATGCAGACAACCAAGTCAGCCTGACTCACTGGTGATTTTCTTTTCTTTAACTAAAGTGAACTGAATATTAACTACAATCTTAATTCAGAAGAAACAATTACAACTCTAAAAATAATTTGTACTCACACACACACACACACACACACACACACAGCTATTTAAAAAATCATCTTGTTTTGTTGCTTCGTGACCTACCAACAGCTCTTTTGCTATTTTATGCACAGGTAATTATTTTATTTAAATAACACCTTTAAAACAAAATGCTTTACAAAGGGAAAACAACATTAAAACAAAAGATGCTTTCTTCTGATATCAAGATTAAGGCCCATTGCACTCAATATCCTTAGATAATTAAATTATATTATCTACCTGGTGAGGGATTTTTTTTAAACTAACGATCAGCTGTTTTAGGTATCATGGTGAGAATTATTGATAGAATTGATGGAGGTTCATCTCACCTCCACCAGCCAAATGTCCTGTAAAATATTTTGGCTTTAATGACAGGATCCCCTCATTTAAACATATTATAATATATATTAATAAATCTGATTGATTATTTCTTTCAGGTGTTTCAATTACATTTTAACAGCAAAAGCTTTGTCGTATCGTCGTCCTATGTGTTATTGTGCGTTCCTCAATGTTGTGCTGACCTCTACTGTTCATTCATGGATCTGTTGATTTTTTCACATTATGATCCAGATGCTCTTTTCTATTTAAAATGAGACATTATCTGAGGAGTAAAAAAGCAGCAACACAAATGTAAATGAAACAAATTGTTAATATTAATGGTCAGTTTTTACAGTTTTATTGTTATTTTAAATCAGCTGATTTTTAGTTGTCATATAAGGAGGTATATTCTCATGAAAAGCACGCAGAACAAGCAGAGTCTGTGACTGTAGGAATATAAGATGTTGTCTTATCAACAGTGCTTTATTTTAGACTGCTGTAGTCATGTGTGCTTCATCTGTCTCAGCAGCTTGGGAAGCCAAAGAGGAGGCGTGATGAGAGCGGGAGGAGCAGCATGAACGGTGAAACGGGCATTAAACGGCGGTGGAGGAGTCAGGACTGTCCATCGTAGAAGTGACATTTGAAAGGGAGAAAAAGAAAGACACGCCTTCCCTCGCTTTCAAAGCCCAGGGAGCCGAGGCAGGAACGAAGTCGTATAAAAGCCTCTAACCCAAACCTCTTTATCCCAAAATCCGACGCTACCATTCCTGCATTTAAAGCAGAGCATAAACAGGGACGTTTGCAAGCTGAACAGCGTTTCCCCCTGTCACATGGACCGTGCAACTGCCAGGATGTACCTCCCAGCAGAATAAGTACTGCAGAATCAGTGAGTTAAGATTGGTGAACACTTTTACCCCCCACCTCCACCTTTTATTTTATTTCTTCAGAGACACAGAGGAATTCCATTTTAGTTGTCATTAGGCTGCTGTGTAGAGTTCAGATGTGCCTCCACAGTGTGTTTCCAATTTCCAAACTTCACTTGCTGGTTTTCAGACCTCTGACTTGTATTTGATATTAAGCCTTTTCGTGGGCAGCATGCATGCATCACAAGGTGTTTGGGATACAGACTTGAAACTTTACTATTTTTTTTAAGTGTGCAATATGTACTTTGGATAAAAGTTGTAATGAGTCCCGTTAGCTCAGTGGTATTTGAAACATTTCTGTGCAAAAGGAAGCAAAATGACTTAACCTTGGTTCATAAACAAATAGTCATAGTGTGGGAAAGCCTAATGTTGGGAAGAAGTGAAAATACAGAAATACTAAAGTACTACAAATACACGACTCACAAATTTCTTTTCCTCCAAACATGAATCTGTGATGTTGCCATAGATTAGAGATACAAACCTCACGTTTCCAGTCAGCAGAGAACAGAATCTGAAACAAGCACAAACTAAATTATACCAAAACATAAATCTGCAATTCTGGCGTTCTGGCAAATTCACAATTATTTCATTATTACTAGTTAAAATGGAATTAATATGACATTATTTTGTAACATTAGGCCACTACCTTTAAAGCCAAATCAGCACATCTTTGCTTAAAGCCTGTCACAGAAGTTAAAAACTGTGGTGCAGAGAGATTGTTTCCAGAAATAGAATTCATATTTAGCCCCCTGTTTTGGGCGCAGATGAGGCATTGTTTTATGATGGATAAGACCACGGTCATGCACTAAAATAATTTATTCATGAGTACATGCATGATAGGTCACTAATAATTTGCTGAAATGTTGTGGTTTTTCCTTTAAACATGTCACGCAGTACAAACAGGTTTTTGTTTTACGAGAAGCCAGTCTTGTATTGTAGTAAAACAACGATGATCTTTGGGAGTGATAACAAGTGATAACATCATTTTTATGGACTGATAACATTTAACGACAGTGGCAGCTGCAGAAACTTTAACAAAATGAAAAAAAAAAAGTTAAAGCATAAAAAAAACTAAATGTTTCCACTCCTGAGCTTTGGTGGATTTTAGTGATTGATGACTTTCTTCTTTCTGTTGCACTTATCGTATCTTTATCTGTCAGCTAACTGCATAAACAGGCATGGCACAATCTTCAACACATGGAAAATCTTTCAGCAGATGAACTGTCATAAATCCTCATATTTATGATTCAGACTTCCTACAAAAGGAGGCATTTGATCATAATCACAGTCACAGCCCATTCCCACCTTTGTATTTGACAGAGCAGATGCACCAGTATTAGGGCTGGGTATCAGTACTCCAAAATAACCCTGTGCAAAGTAGTGCTGAAACGTCTCCAGTCAAGCGATACCTGCATTTGATCCTTTTTGTGCCGGGGGTCTGATCCTGGATCGTCCCAACTTCCCGCCAGATCAGCAAACAGTCTGTTGCTGTTGTCTCAGGAGCTGCTGCGCTCCTGTTGAACTGTTAGTTTAACGTCTGCCCAGTTAGCACAAGCTAACACAGGAGCAGCTAACAGCCAAAATCGAGCCGTTAAACGTCCCCATCAAATGCACACACACTAAAATGGCACGACTCGGCTCTTGAACCCTTCAATAACCATTGGGTAATGTTAGCTATATGATGCTAACAGTTAGCCCTGTCACCAGGCAGACTGTAACAACTGTCCCTGGTGCAGAACTCATACTTGCAGGACATACAGCCTGTGGTGTGGTGAAGTCGAGCGCTTTGTGTTTTACGAAGTTGTCAGTTTTGTGTGTGGAGATGCCACCAAAATGTTTGCCTCCTTATTCACATTATGGGCACTGAATGAAGTACCTCATTGGCATCAGTATCGTTTTAAGGACACTGGTATTGCTACTAGTATTATAAGTTTTTAAACAATACCCAGCCCTTACTTGCATCGACTCTGTGATTGTACGTAAGAGAAGGACACAGTTCAGCTTTAAAACCATCAGAACCACAGTTTTCTTTCAGTCTTTCGCAGATCACTTGATTTTTTTCAGCTCTGGTAACAAATCCGGATGATGATATCACATCTGTGCCGTTGTTTTGCGCCTCAGTCCAGCAACTGGTGTCTCTTTAATTCACTGCATCTAATGCACCCAACACTGTTTTCTTTTCATGAAATGTCTGGAAAAAGTCTTGATGATAATCTTGAAATGTTTTATAAACATTGGTCGGTTCAGAATGAAACCTTAGCTGTCTTAAATATTTTGTGTAAAAAAAGAAAAGAAAAAAAAAAAATTCAACAGTGTGTATGTGTGTGTGTGTTAATATATATTGTTGTATGTTAGCAAGGTTTTAAAAACAGCTTATTGTTATGTTTTCAAGTACTGCTGGCTCTAAACATTCAAACATTTTTTGTACAGTGGAAATGAGCATGAAGTACTTTTTCTAGCAATCGTAAATTGCATTCAAGAATATATATATATAATATTTATCCCTCACTGTCAACTACAACAAGATTTCCAGGCCTCTGAGTGTTACATTCATCATTTTTGATAACCTGATGACGCGAATTACAGGAACAATTGGGAACGTTTTGACATAAACAAGCAGGACGAAAATGCAGCTGGTTAAACCGCGAAGCTGCCGATGTGAGATTGGATTTCATGAGAAACTGTTATGTCGTACAAAATATTTACATGTATTCAAAAGATCTTCACCCTGTAAAGCAAAAATGTGATCAATGTTTTGAAACGGTATTTATGCAAAGAAATATTTTCAGACAAACAATGACATAAGGTACCTTTGTTCATGTCTTCTTTATATATTTTTTTATTTTTTTGCACTTTAAAAGCATTAAATAAATCCAAGAGTTGCATTAAAGAAAGATGTCGGGGTTTTTTGTTGTTGTTTTTTACAGTGTAACAATGTCTTTATAGTTTGCTTGTGACACCAGTGGAATTGTCATAAAAATGGGTAAATGGGGAAAATATCATTACAAAATATGTGTAAAAGTTTTGCAAAGATTTTACATAGTGGCTGATTTAACTTTTTGGAATTTGTGTCTTATGTACACAGCACCAGGATAGCTCCACCATCATTACCAACATCTTTGAATTGTTATTTTAATTTACTTTCTTAATGTTTTAACTTCATTTTACACGTTTTCACCTCAGAGTCTGAAACTCCTTAAGAAAACATCACATTTTATTCTCTGAACCTGAACAAATTTTAAGAATTTCAGCTGTGTGTTCATTTAACAGGGTATTGTAGGAGATGGATATCCATATAAAGGAATAGTTCCACCACTTTTGTCTTTGCAGATCATAAATGTGACTCAGAGCTACTCAGTTATCGTATACTGACAGTTATTGTTCACGCTCAGGTTTAGCCAGTTATTCTTTCCTGTTATGCACTCAAACAGATTTACATGTATGCTCATTGCAGCTGCAGCATCACATGTACTACACTTTAAACTTACTGTAACTTTTTTTTGGCCACTTTGGGGCAGCAGAAACAAGTTGTAAACACAACACTGACACCTGTCAAGTTGTTAAGGTGAACATGTTTGCAAACAGCTGCTGATTTTCACATTCAGCAGAGTCTTCACGTGGAGTCTTGTTTGTCCACCTGATGAATCTAAGTCCAATATTTACTCTTTTTTGACTTTTTTTTCTACTCCAGAGGGAAATTTCTGGTTCTTGAGCAGCTAAATGCTCCACTGTGTTCATGGTCACTTTGTCTGTCTGCTGTTTGGTGCTGGGTCGGTGGTGTACGGTGGGTTTGTAGAGCTTTTTCCGCTGAAAATAGCTGAGTCAGACAACAATGCAATGTGAGCAGTGACAGTGAACCAGAACAGTGAAGTTGTGGGCCGGACATCTAAACATCCATGGTGAAAAAAACAGCAACAGGTCGCTAAAAAAACACTCACGTTTGGTGGTTAAAAAACTGTTGGAAACTGATGAAACACAACCTAGTTTGTTGTTTGTTGGTCTTGAGCAGTGGTCTGTAGAACCAGTTAAGTATGAAATGTGCAAATGTAATGAATTTGTGGTTTGCAGAGACGTACAATGCCAACATTCTCCTCTGGCAAATGGGCCGACAATCAACCACTTACACATATAGTTTTTATTTAGTCATTTAATACATTATTATCAGCACAATAATGTATTGGCTATAGCTACTTTAATATAAAAATAGAATAAGTAATTCATCTGAGGTTTGAAGTTCATTCTTGACCTTGGAGACAGCAGTTGAGAAAATATTATCACCACAAGGTCTGTTTGGTCTGGAGCTCTCTGTTATATTTAGTGTTTTGTACACTTGGTCTTTTTCAGCCCTCTACACGGACTCAGAGCAGTGACTCAGTATTTTTTGCGCACATGTGAACACTCCAAGAGAACTCAGACCCCTGCAGTGCGGTTTGCTTAGCCTGTGCCTTGTGAACACAAAGTGCTCCAGGTTCACTTTGATCTTTGCCATGTATTCAGCCCTCTAGATCACATGCTCTTGAACTGGGACGCTTGAAAAAACAGACGAAATCATGTCGGCCTGTGATGTTTACAACGTCTCCAGATGTGGAATGTAGAGTATGTCAACAATCTACAGCACACAGAAACACTGCAGTGCCACATCAAAGTAAAAATAAAAAAAATGACGTCTATATGTATATCACATACAGCTAGCGTAAACAGAGAGAGAACTGAGTCCTCTTTCTGTTGGTCCATTTTTTGGTGCACTTTAAGAAGACTGAGTCTGGTTGGTTTAAAAGGGACTATATGTGAAAACATGATCTACTTCAGCAGACGAAGTTTGCTCAGTTGTCATTGATGTTCAAATGGTTTTTTTTTTGGTTTTTTTTTTGTTTGTTTTTTTAAATTAACACTTTAAGGACTTCTTGCTCATGCAGCTCCATCTGTTGAGGTGATGTGCTCAAAAGCCACAACATTTTTTAAAGCCATTGATGTGTGGTGTTGCAGCTTGGTTGTGTGAGTGCATTAAACGAACAGTTCATGCATTGTGACTCCTTCGAAGCTGTAGTTAGTAAATTTCAGTGTTTCAAATTTGCTGCAGTTGTCACTAAATCCTGACAGTAGTACATGTCTGATAATCAGTGAAAATAAATCATGTTCCTCGTCCTCGTCCTCGTCCTCGTGGTGCTTTAAATAGCATCTGCAAGAATCCATCGTATGTGAACATAACCAATCAGAGCAGAGGAGTCTCTAATGTGGCTGTCTATTGTATCAATTACTGTTCATGAACTGTGGTCAAACTGTCAAACTAGGCAGCGCTGATCAAATATGAATCAAGATTCTGTTACTGCGTTGCCTATTTCTCACCTCAAATGTTTTCAAATACATATTTTAGTGTTCAGCTGTAAAATGAGAAAATTTATGACTGGCTACCTTGTTGAAAACAGTCAGGCCAAAACAAAACACCTCCCACGGGCCAGAGCACTTTCTTATTTTACAGCTGACTATTATTATTATTTCTTATTTATTTATTTTTTAAAATAAAGCTCTAAACATGGCACCACCCTGAAAGGATCTGTGTCTGTAACATTCACAAAAGACATAATTCATGAATCACTGCCATTTAATTCAATTGATTTAAATTATTAACATTTTTATTAATCACATTTATTAAGGAACTTATTTTCCATGGTTTCCATGGACTAAAAAGGGTCCAAAAATGATCATTAAACAACAAACTGGTAACTGATCATTACTGAATGTCTGTTAATAGTTTTACTTGAATTTCTAGTACCTTATTTTATTTAATTTGATCAACGTTCTGATTGTTGTCAGTCAGTTTCTGCAAATATGTATATAAAAACAAGGAAATCAGTAATAATAAACCCTCAGTTTACTGAAGCCTATCAGTAATCACATGAACACCATATGGCCTCACTCATGGATAGCATTTAAAAAATGGCACATTGTTGAATAAGATTTAAATCATAAACTTACACATCAGTCCTATCATTCATTCAAACAATACCACAAACATTTTCATTGATAAAACATCGCTGGTTATTCATAGTGTATTTACTGTTAACAATAGGCAATATAAAATTTGACATTCTCAATTTTAACATGAATTTCCACAAAAGGTGCAACAGATTTTCTTAAAAAAAAAAACAAATTATTGATTCTTAAATGTGAAAAATGTCATATTACAGCATTTATGTGTTACACAAATGACTATTGCCACAAATTTCAATGCTTTATAATAAAAAAAAAATACAAAATGATATGAATATTAGCCTGCATGTTCTGTATAAAAACTATCATTGAACAAGCTTAGTGTCGAGACTACAGTGAAATTAGAATCAACAAAACTCTGCTCGGTGTTTCTCTTTAGCATTTGATGCTTCCATCATCACAACACAGCCTGCTGGTGTTACCGGTTGGTTTTATCTACAAAGTTGTAAATGCTGAATTATTACCTCATCCACATTTTTACGGCAGCAGTGCTTTACACAGGTCAGGAACACGTGAAGTGTTGGGACAGCCTGAGGCTCAGTCGGCTAAGGTGCAGGCGGTGAGTCAGACCTTTACTGCTGGACAGCTTCTCCTCTTTCATGTCACTGCTTTGTTTTAATGACAAATTCAATTTATATCATTCACAGTGACTTAAAAGTGCCTCAAATGTTCAATATGTATGGCTTATTTGGCAAATGTTTCTCAGTGTTACTTCACTCCAAATAGTTACACAACCCAGTTAAATAAAACAAACAAACAAAAAACACTCATTATTTCACACTTTTTTTTTTTTTTTTTTTACATCGGTAACAATTTAAATATGAGTTTGAATCCAGGTGTTGCTGTTCATTCGTAACTGCTAAGTCTTGAGGTCCACTTCCTAACAGAGCTGATACAACTAAGAATACTAATCGATCATCAATCACCAATTAATTGTGAGGATTTGTTGTTTTTTCTGTATTATAGTATTGTAAATTGAATGTCTTTGAGACATCTGAAGACATCAGTGTCGGGAAGGTTACTTTTGAAATGTAGTAGGTTACAGATTATACAATGTTAAATATGTAATAAGTAATGTAACTATTTTAAAGAGGACCTATTGCACTCATTTCCAGGTTCATACTTAAGATTTCTACTAGAACGTGTTTGCGTGCTTAACATTTAAAATCACTTTATTTTCCATATACTGTCTCTGCTGGAACACTTTTATTTATAGACCCTTTTACTGTAGTAAACAGTGTGATGTTTTTTGTGGGTGGGGCTTAGCTGGAGGCAAAACAATTCTCTACAGACATTAGCAAGCACTATCTAGCAAGTTCTGTTGGCTTGTTTTAGACAGTGGAGGAAGATGATGCGAGCACCGAGCGGAGTCAATGTGTGATTACTTAACGTGTGTCATTTATATAGAAATGTAATGCTCCATTTCTCCGACCAGCAGGGCTCTCATTTTAGTGAAGAGCGTCAGGCTGAATTTACGAACGCACCATGTCAGGTCACTCACTCTGTGGGACTGAGAGTGTTACCTGAATGAATAATAACTGACCAACGGGACCAGACTGGCCGACCCATATGCTCTCACTCAGTGGATGGATGATGTCACAGGAAGCTTTGTGGTTGATCACTATGCCAATCTTACAAAGGAGGACGACACTTAAACAGTAGGGTGACCATATTTTGATTTCCAAAAAAGAGGACACTCGGCCGGCCACGACATAGCCTACTTAAATGATACTCGCAGTTTACTCAAAGATGCCTTATAATTTTAATATATATAAAATTTATATGTATGGATAGAAAATTCAGTTATATTACAAAATAATATCTCTCAAAGACAGAAATTCAGATAGGCCCCAATAGGGGACACATACACACACTAGAGTGTGGCTACCCGATCTGAGCCCGACGGTACCCGACAGGTCGGGCCGGGTTTGGTCAGAAAAGTAGCTATAAATTGTATTCTGGCTCGGGTCGGATTCGGTCAGCTTTCAGTGAAAATGTAGTGTAAAAATAAATAAAATCCTATTGTCTGTCCTGTTTATTGCTTGGGCACTGTTATTGACGTGACAACACCTGCACATAACACACACAGACACACATTGGGTGTTTCTTTCTACCTCTCTCCTCTCTGGAAGTCTCGGACCACCAGCCGCCCGCCTCCGCCTTGATTAAACGCTGAAAATAAAATAAAAGAGGGAGACAGGTTTTTCCTATTTTATCTTATTTTGTTTTATTTCTCCATCTCCTCCCGCTAGAAGCGTCGGACCTCCCGCCTCCCGCTCCCGTCTCAAACACAGAGGTCTCCCTCTCCACAGCTGAGCACCCACGGCGCACGCCCGGCCTGTTAAATAGCCTGTAACCACTGTGTGACACAATCTCAGTGCTTTGGTCATTAAATAATGTCGGGCTCGGTTCGGGTTCGGACAGAAATATGCTGCCCGTGCCGCACTCTGACACACACACACACACACACACACACATACACACACACACACGGAAAACCGGACATTTTCATCAGTTTATAAAAAAAAACCCGATTGCCGGGCAGGACGTGAAAAGTGGACATGTCCGGGCAAAAGAGGACGTTTGGTCAGCCTATTAAACAGTTTCCTCCAGTTTGTATTGCTATCGAAACTAATGTTAGCTAATGCGCTAACAAATTAAAGTTACAGAGAAATCCAATATTCCCCTTAATACCCTCTCAATGTTTAATTATGTGGACATGATAACCCTTAATACACACAACATTTACCTTACTTTTTCCCTAACCTGATATGAAGTGTGCGCTGCACATGTGAGCATTTTTGATGATCGCCTCCATCTAGTCCTTTCGACTTGTAACGTTAACATTTAGCCATTGTCGTCTTTGTTATTGATGATGGGCAGTGGAGGCTGGTATGTGATAAAATTTAAGTTTTGAGTCATGAGTCCTTCTATTCTGGCTCCCAATAACACAAGACGACATTTCAAGACTCCTATGTAGCCCACAGCCCTGTGGTGGTGAGCTGTGTTTTGCCTCTAGCTAATAAACTGACGTCATTGTGACATCGTCATGTCTGTAACACTCTGTTTCGTGCCTGTCTCTTTAAGCAATCCTCTCCAAAACAGCCCAGTCTGCTCTGAATTACAGTTTCTGGTTCTTCCTCAGCATCTCTGCACCATCATCGCAGCCAGGGGTATGACTAATGAAGTATAGCGGCACTTTTTATCATGAAAAATGACCAATAAAAGCTTCAAAACACAACCAGACATTACACATTTCCCTGACTTTAGCATGTATCTTCATGTAGCAGCATAGGCTACATAATGTCATCACTTGCAGTAGCATGCTTGGAGCAGATGACCATATAAGGAAATCTGGCACACTATGACATCACACTGTCGCAAGAATAGAACAACTGTTGGAAACTGTTGGAGCGTTTAGTACAAACTGAAGCCTGAGGTATTTGCTCACAAATATTACCTCTGCATATATTTACCTTATTATTTGAAACTTTGGCCACGTTAAATATGAACATCAGACATTGCAACATTATATATTTGACAGAAAATATGGAAAAGCATAATAGGTCCCCTTTAAATACATTATCAAATAACTTATTACATTTGATTACTTTTATAACAAATGTTTTAAACTGGGCAATAAAGCTGAAAAATACTTGGTACATATAACCTTTTAACTGAAAAGCATTCAGATGCAACCTCTTTGTAATATCAACATTATAATTTGTAAGTGTGATTTTTTTTTCAGGAACTGTAACAGATTACAATTACACTTATTTTTTATAATTTAATATGTAACGGGATGTTGGGATGCCTAGCTCGTCCCCAACACTGAAAGACATGATGTGCATTTCACTGACATTTAAGACACTGAACAAATTGAGTAAAAGAAAAATAAAATCAATTGATAATGAGAGTGATCATTAGTTGCAGCCCTACTCGCTAGCTCGCCTGAGACAGCTGAAGAATGACGACCATGAGATGTGGCAGACTCTGAAATCAAGGACAAAACCAGTGTTCCTGTACAGTCAGTGTACCTTTGAGCTTAGATTAACTTTACCATATTCTTGAAAATATTTCTCTGACGTTGGCATTCAGACTCTGAAATGCTTTATGGGGTAAAATCATAATAAATTTGAAGGGTAACAAGTAGGCACTGCTTTGAGTAGTCAGACATCAGAAGGATTGGGAACCGCTGCTTTAAAGTGTAGCTAAACCCCCACACTGCTTTTCAGTTGAAAGCCAAAATATATGGTAGTGTTGTTGGTTGATTCAGGTCCAGATCTTCATATATGAGTGCAAAAATTATAATAATAAATATGCACAGTGACTGCCCTCTACAGGTCTTAACCTGGCAACTGCAGTTGAATTTTGCAATTGGCTGATCTGGTACCAAGTGACGTCTCAGTCAGTCTCATTCAGTCTCAGTCAGTCAGTTTCTTAAAGGGACAGAGAAATCCCTTTGAGACAGCGACAAGACTAAAAAGATTACAGAGAGGGTTTGTAATTTTGTAAAACAACAACAACACCAACAAGAAAACAACAACAACCATATAATAATTAATTAAAAAAAAACATTTAGGGACAGCTTGGATGCAGGGAACTTTTCTTGATGCATTGCAGTCAGAGCGATTTGACTGTCAATCATAGGTTATAGATTGGGGGTGGGCAGTGCTGCAGATTGGGAGGTGGCATGATGGAGTGATTGGGCATGTCTTACATCTGCTCCCACTCCTGCCCATTTTTGACACTTTTCAAATTCCAGGAAGAAGGCACTGAAGCCAAAACTCTGGGGTTTAGTAACTCTTTAAAAGAAGTAGGATCAGTGGATTGAGGCTGATCTTTGTCCTCTCAGTGTTTAGTAAATCTGAAGTTGCTCCACTTAGCTTGTTGCCACTAGGACACCACAGTGTCAGGAGCTGAGGTCAAGTCGAGCAGTTCAAGTGCTTTCTTCTCTGATTTGTTCAGGTCTTCAGATGGAGTGCACAAGATGGAGATCCTCTAACAAGGAAGAATATGAGTTTTAATAAAAAAGAAAGACAGAAAGACAGAAAGACATAAAACTCAAACAGTTTTTGGAGACATGTTGACCCAGCTTACCTGTCGCAGTGTACCAGGAGTGGTGATCACATTGTACAACATAAACAGAGGAACCATGAGTGTGGAGGAGAGAGTGAACCACCAGCCAAGAGCATAACCCCACCATGGATACTCAACTGTGTTGTTGAACTTCAGAGGAGTGTATTTGACCAAAGAGAAAATAAACGTTCCCTGAAAAGAGTCACAGAGAAAGCAGTTATAGTCTCACTTAGACAATTTACAAAATGTTATACATGTTTCCCAAATAACTCAAAGCTACAACAGAGTGAATGTGAAAGATCAAATGTAATAAATTTTGTTAAATGAAACCTCTCTAAAAAAATAGTTGATCAATTAAAGTTTTGCCTGGAGACAAGTGATGAGCCTCAGTCCTCAAATGACAGCTAAATCCCTCTCCTTCACAGCGATTAGAGAAGGAGCACCAGCAATTGATTAAACATAGTTTGTTTGCTTGCGCTGTGTAACTAACATTAGCTTCTCTGTCCTCCTCTTTATTGGATTTGGCAAAGTTTACACTGCAGCAACTCAAGCTAGACTCATTATCTGAGACAGTGTTGTTTTCTCAGTGAAAACACACAGTTTGGAAAAACAAATAAGTATTTAGGCATAGTAGCCAAACAGGGTTGTTTAGGGTTAGTCTTACAGCAGGGAATCATTAACGTGGCCATCAGGTATTCAAGTCCAACCTGGCTTCTCTCCCAACTCGTCAAATACTGACGCTTGGTCAGTGCTTGGTCAGATGCCAATGCACCACAATACCCTTTAGCGCTACTATGAGATGCAACTACCATGGTAGCAGGAGCAAGAAGGTCCACATGGTGTTTTTGGGACTTTCACCTGGGAGGCCGCTGTTTGTGTCCCATGTGAAACCAAAAGTCAACTGAGTTATTTTAATAACAATGTAGTGTGCTAGTATGTGTAGCATGCTATACTATGCCAAAAACATGATGTTTTTTCCAAATGAAAGTATATGCTTCTGTTGCCTGAACATTTGGAAATAAACCTAGTAACAAAATATTTTTTTACCTACATTATAAGTTTATTTTGAAAAGAGACTGCATACCTAGAGCATTTGTTCCCAAGTGGTGGGTCACGGTCCAAAAGTGGGTCATGGATCCAGTCTGAATGGGCCGTGAATGACTTGCAAACATGTCCAGTTTGTAAAAAAAAGCACTTTATTTTAAGAACAATGCATTTCCGGCACAGAGCTTTTATTTTGAAGTGCCGTTTCCTGCTGCAGAGCGAGTAACTAATGGACAGCTACTTGACAGAAACAGCAAACTAGCTCGACGACATGGTCAAACACAAGTGTGACGCTGAATATATTAAACTGTGTGGACCTTGAACTAATGACTGAGGAGAAATCTGGACCCTGTGGCTGAACCACATGGGAACCACTGACCTAGAGTGTCATAGTTTGACACCGAGGGCCACTGACCAAGGGACTGTATTTGACGATTTGGAAGTAAGAATTTATTGTCAAAGTGTTTTTCCTTGAAAAACAAGTCAGATGAAAGTGTGAAAAAGTCAGCCAGAGATGGTGTTTCCAATGTACTCATGCAGCTAATGTTAGCTTATTTGCTACCTTGCCACAGCGAAAATCTTCCAGGGACAGTTTCAGTCATTCAGACAGCAAAATAAATGGTTAGGAACCAAAGCTTTTGTCTACTTATGTCTCAGATCAGAAAAACACTGTTTCATAAATCACTATGGTTTTCTGGTAAATCTGTCACTGATATTACTGTAAACTGCACACAACTGCACAAAAACAGAACTTTGACTTGTGTAGCAAACACAGACTGTGTTAAAAAAAATTGACGCAGCCACCCTAACGTCACCCATTGGTTTGCTGACTCTGTTTTGAAACCTTGAGTTAAGCATTTCGGCCGCTGCCATCTTGGATTTTTGGGAATAGAGGTGATCATATTTGAATGACAGACCGGCGCTGTTAAGGAGCGAGGGGTGGATCTGACTCAGCCTGAGGTGAGGCCTTGCAGACAGTCACTTTAAGCAGCAACACCCTTGATTATTTCTAACTTTAAGCATATAAAACCTTTTCACAAGTGAGTTATAGAAAAAAAATTTCTGTATAGAGTTGTCATGAAGGGGGAAAATTAGCTATAGAGGCCAAAACTGTTTTTGGTACCAGGCTGTAAACATGTTTGTCTCTGCTGTCTCTTGGAGCCATCCTCAAGTTCCTCATTAGAGGAACTGCAGTTTTTTGCACCTTCTTCTTGGCTTCATTTTGTCAGCCACAGAAGTTGCTGCTTGGTAACAACATTAACCATGAGGGGGGCGTGGCTTAACTAATGGTTTGTTGGCATATAAACTAACTGAGTGAACTTAACTGCAACTCACCAGGCATATTATTGGAGTAACATATTTCAAACAATACTTTATCAGAGGTAAAGGCTTGTATCCAATCATGTCCTCTATGTTTTCATAAAAGCGGTCTGCACCTGTAAGTAGATGGAAACACTGTGGTGAGTTAATTCAGCTTTACAGTTATGAAACAATCCACATTCCTCTCATCTATTAACGCACCATATATCCATCCAACACAACTAGACTGCAGTATGGCGAAGAGAAGTAGAGTCATCCCACTGCAGGCGTAGTAGTCAAACAACTGAAAGATGTACAGTCCACCCTGTGTGTGAGATGCCAGATAGCTGTAATGTTATGGTCTTTTAATGTTAAAAAAGTTATTGTGAAAAAAGTGACATGACATTTTAATACGATCTTACCTCTGTAACCATCACAAGGCCAATGAAGAAGCTGACGACACAGATAGCAAGTAGGAGAAATTTACGTCGATGGCCAACGTGGAAGAATGAAGGATTCATGTCAGATATCGCTGTTACGAGGGCTTCCAGACCTACAAACTGAAACACAGAGCTCCCAGTTACACATTAATTCTACACGTGCTGCACACATACACACCATCTCTGCAGAGACAATTTCATAATACTTTATCAAGTACTCAGAAATTGCATACCTCTGCCAAGTCTGCATAGTCCTAATATAGCTATGTCATCAATATGTGTAAGAGTATAAGTTTTTGTTTTGCATCTGGAGCCGCATCAAAGGGCAGAGTAAGTGCAGTTGTTCATGAAAATGATGAAGTGTTCTGACAATTTTAAAGGTATACTATGAGGGATTATCAGGTACTGTTTGTGAAAATGCACTGCAAGTGGCGGCAAGTGGCGGCATTTGTTCATGTTCTGCTGTAGTATAAAGAGTGAGATAGTCTGTTCATGGCAGGATGGATCAAACAGCATCCTGACTGTCACCCATGAGGTCGCTGTTCATGTCCCGTGTGGAACCAAATGGCAGTGGAGTTAGTTTAATAACAGTGTAGTGTGTATCGGCCACCAAAATTAGCAAAAAACGTGCATCGGCATCGGATCGAACTGGATGGAAAGATGCCGATCCAAGAACTCCGATCCAGTTTTTCATGGACTCCGATCCACGTTTTTTGGCCAGCCCAGCGCTCCACGATTCAAGCAGTCTATTCCAGTGATCCGCTCCAGCACTTACTATCAATCCACCAGGCCAGCATGCAAACACACAGGAAACAGCAGCACCAGGCTGGCACTGACACTACTAAAATAGTTGAAAAGGAAAGGCTGCATTGTTTGTTAAATGTCAGCAATGTCTTGTGGTGTTAATCTATTTTTTATTTATTAGGGGGCAAAGCACAAGTGTGTGGAATCTTGCTGCTATTTTAATTTCATTGTTAGACATTTTAAAGATTTCTTGTGTTGATTTATTTTCTATTTATTGAGGGGCCAAAGCAGCCAATGCAAACCAGCTATATATTTTTATTTAATGTTAATGTTCAAGTTTAAAGTTTGTTTATTTAACCCTGTTAACAATAAACAGGTCAGTTTCTCATACCAACTGTTGTGGATCATTTTAACTAACCTGATTAAGTAGTTGTTCTTGTTAGAGTAATATCGCTTGATCAAACCTTTTCTAACATGACTGACAACAAAATAAGTGAATATGTATAATACACGCTTGGATCTGATTGGTATCAATATTGGCCAAAACTCAAGGCTGTAATATCGGTATCGGATCGGAAGTGAAAAAGCTGGATTGGGACATCCCTAGTGTAGTGTGCTGTGTAGTTAGTGTGTTGGTAACAAACATACTTATTTTTAAGCAAAAAACATGATTTTTTTCAAAATCAGACTTTGTCACTGTTACAATGTCACCACTATACAAAATGCAATCACGAGACTTTACAGGTGTGAAGTTGAGGTGAAGATGGAGCCCAGTCTCAATCAAAGTCATCGAAATCTGGCACTTGGGCAGTGACTTGCAGCATCAGAAACCATCGGAAAAAGGTGTCCTTAAACGCCCGCATGATACTTGGGCAGTTACTGTTATAGTTAAATGGCACCTGGTGGCGTCAGGGGGAAACGTGGCGGGTTAAGGACAAAAGTTAAGGCAGCAAAAATCCGAGTAGGGCGGGCGGGAGGGGTGGCGGATGCGTCCAACAAACCACGACTTTTACCTGAGAGAGCAGTGTTCAGTGTTCCCGTAAGGTTATAAAGCCAAACCCTGTTCTTTTTTCCTAAACCTATGGTTTTAACTCATGTTCTTTCAAAATGTATCATACACAAATGAAACCTTCATTCAAGAGAGAGACAAAACTGCAACTGAAAAAGGCTCATCTTACCTCACTGTCCAGGCCCAACAGGATGATCATAATGAAGAAGAATATCGCCCAGATCTGGGAAAAGGGCATCATGGCGACTGCTCGAGGATAGGCAATAAACGCCAAGCCAGGACCTGCAGTGATTATTAAATGGTCAGACATCTTTCTGCTGTTGAGTCAACATTTGGAATTAAGACTCTGCTTTTGCTCAAAATACAACAATGCTCATTAAGTCCTTGATTTACTCTCTTATTAATAACATTTACTCTCACCTGACTCTGCCACTTTTGAAATGTCTGTGTGCTGCTCATATGCCATAAATCCAAGTGCAGAGAAGATGGCAAAGCCAGCTACAAAACTGGTCCCACTGTTCAGAAGGCACAAATACACACAGTCCCTAAAGACAAAAAGACACCACTGTCATATACTCTATTATTTTGTTTGAGATGTTCAAAACTTTCACATTCTTATTTCCATAGTTGTGACTCACGTCCCAAACTGGCCTAAGCAGGCTTGGTATAATTTATGCCATGACTCCTGAATCACTAGAAATATTTTGGAGTAAACTAAACTTCAATACGATGTGTTTTCCTCTGTATAAACTACTCCAATTTTTTTTCCTTAAATGGAAACTAAAGGCGTAATGCCAAAAGTCTCAAAGGGTCTTGTTTATCTTCACCAGCTGTTGTGGCTTTTAAATCACTGGACCACCGAAGCTGCGACCTGGGCAACTCACTGCCAGATGTGTTCTTTCTTTTTGTGTGCTTGTGTTTATCCATTGTACCAAAACAAAAAAACCTCAATATATATTACATCAAACTTACTTGTAACAGTTGTTGTTGTACTTGTTATAACTGCCAAGTGCAGTTAGACAACCAATGCAAATAGCATAGGAATAAAATATCTGGGTGCCAGCATCCATCCACACCTGCAAGACACATGACAGGACATTTTTCATCCACAGGACATTTAGTGTGTGACGCAGCTGTGCAGTGCGTCAAGACAGAATCACCTCATGAACATTTGCTAATGTTTTACAGTCAACTTGTGTGACATCAGTGAAGCAATCATCTGCATAATAAAGTTACAGTGGAACACTGTGATGCAATTTTAAACAGTGTATAAGTAACTGATCTTTTTAATCTGCTGAACTCTGAGTTCCCCGTAGTTTTCCAATGTGGCTTTGTGTATTGAAAGTTCCCCTCCAGACATGTATTGTATGTTAAAATGCTCTGCTATGATTAATATTTTGTTTTCCCACATTTTTTTTTTTTTTAAATGTGAAAAGGGGCTGGGAGCATACCTATTCCCTCTACACGCAGCAGCCTCCAGGGCCAACACCTACAATTCCTCTAATGGCCACTTGAGGCTGCCTCCATAAGTGAGTCAATCCCCATAGACCCCCACACTCAACTTTATAGCAGAAATAAACATGTTAACAGTTTCAACCTTTCGTCCAAATCCAAGGCTTCAAAACAGGAGTCCACACACGAAGTGGTGATGTCACGGTGGCTACGTCCGTTATTTTTTGCCAGTCTATGTTTCTCTCTCATTGAGAAATTCTGGTTCTGGCCTCAAACTGCACTGCTTGCGTTAAATATGTAAAATATGTCATATATACTGAATGCTCTTAACATATTTGTTCCAGCACTGAATTTAAGCTTCTTTAAAAAAAGAAAAGAAAAGAAATTGTAGTAATATGAAGTAACTTGACAAATAAGTCTGTTTTATATCATCAAAAATGTTCAAAATTTCAAAAAAAGCAAACAACATGTGTTTGTAATGCTGGGACCAGCTGTGTGTGCAGGAGGGTTTGGTACAGCCACATATCTTTAAAAAACATAGAGGTAGTGAAATGTGCTCATACCTGTGGATCACTGAGGCGGGAGGGATCTGGGTAGAGGTAGAACTTGATCCCATCCAAGGCTCCCGGCAACGTGACGCCACGAACAAGCAACACCGCCAGCATCACGTATGGAAACGTGGCAGTAAAGTAAACAACCTGTGAAAGAGTGAGGGTTCATTTATACATTTGACAGCTGCGTTGCCAGAATGGATGTCCTGTGGTCACTGTGCTACAGAGCTCCTTCACTAACAATCAATATTGCTTTATTTCACTTCATCTGAGTTACTGTAGCACGTATCAAACGTATAATAATACTCATTTATACTGTAGAAGTCTGAGAAGGTAGAGGAAACACAGTTCACCACCATGAGGCCTAAAGGTGCAGGCTTTTCAATTATTAAGAAAACATCAATCTGTTGATTGAAGATTTCCCTCTCAGGCCCTGTCTACATGTAAACAGATATTTGTTTTTGTAAAGGGATATTTTCTTCTACATTTTGGCCTCTCCTCTGAACACAAACAGGGTTTAGCTCACTAACACAGAGATTTTGTATCCATATGGACTGTAAATGACATCATCTCCTCACTTCCCACTGTGGCTTTGTGTAATGAGCACAAGGCTGAAAGAAAAACAACAACAGCGTACTAACTTACAGGTTTGTTTATGTTTGGTAGCTCTGCTTGGACCAAGGCTTAACTGAAAACACACCAGCACCACTGCTGCCCGGCATATCATGTGACACGTGTCACGTGCCACCCCCAGACGTGTCGCACTGCAGCTATTAACAGACAACCACACAAAGTTATTAATACTTTTAACTGAAAGATCTGTACCTTTTACGCCTCTGTATTAGCTAAAAATCCGAGCTGATCTCCAGAGCTATGACTCACCAGGTGATAACCTTTTGGCCATTGTCTTTCTAACAGGATGGGATTGTTTGTCATATAGCTTGGGATATATCTCGACCTCAACAACGATTTTCTCCTCATCTATTCTTTGTCACAAACAACCACAGCAACAGCTATAGAGTTCTCTTTGCATCAGTGGTGAGGAGGGGAGTCGAGCTGCCATAGGAGCAGAGAAAAAGAGCTGCTATGGGAGCTATGTACATCCACAGAGCAAGTGGGGGAAAAATGCATTTAATTCTGAGGGTGGCAAGGCTGGAAATAGGACAGTGGCGTAAAGTGCCTTGGTGCGGTGTGTCTAGGCCCGCTGACGTGCATCTTGCCGCTGCCAGTGTAGGATCATACATTAAACATAATAGGGGGGCGTATTTTTGGACGTGCAGTGTTCACAGCCGGTGTGTTTTGGCCTTTGCTTTACACTAAAACCTAGTATTGCTGCAACACTGTAGGTGTCTGCATGTCCAGAGCATCACTTGTATGTTTGAGTGAGCTCCTTCCTTATGTCGAAGGGGAATCGACGGTGATGACATCTCTAGTAGGCATTTTGAAAAAGGTAATGTTAGCTTGTACACACTTGTGACGAGGGGAGACTGCCATAGACAGCTAGCATCGACGAGTGCTTGGAGTGAAACAAAGACAGTTTTTTTTAAGGGAGGAGAAAAGTATCTGTTTAAAAAAATCTGTATCTGTAAAAAAAAATCTGGGTCCTTAATCACAAATCTACAGCCACACCAGTGACAGCCTATCCTAGCCGACATACATATACAGACACATCATGTTCTCAATCTGTAATAAAATTGTAGTGATAGAGGCAGTGTATCCGGCAGAGTGTTTTTAAAGAGTAGAGTAAATTCTGTTATTCCATTATTGCTTTGTCCTTTAATACTTTAAGAGTTGCTCAGTACTTTACATACAACACACAAAATCCTAAAGTCCTTGTCCTACCTTCCCCGTGGACTTCACTCCTTTCCAGACACAAAAATAACAGATGATCCAGGACAGCAGAAGACACAGAGCCAGCTCCCATCGCATGCCGCCTAACTCGTGGACACTTCCTGTGACATTCAAAACTCTTCTCCTGCAAATCACATTGTCCGTCATAATTCATACAAGTCCAGTCACTTTCAGAGCTTATTGTCATGTTTGGATTTTGGGTTTAGTTTTCATACTCACTCCCAAAACTCTCTCACTGGTGATGTTGCATTTTCAGGCACAGTCCAGTTCAAGTGACCGGCGTTTTGATTAAACTCCACACACGTTTCTGTTGCAAAAGCATACAGGATGTTTTAAACAAGTCATTCAAGGACATACACACACTCTGCCTAAAGTATGTCAAAGCTTCCATCTTATTTTATGTACTAAAACTACAGAAATGGACTGGGTGAAGATTCCCTTGTAAGAGAAATGATTCAATCACACATAATCATATTTTAATATATCTATTTAATGTATGTGATCATCTTTACTGTGTGAGTAATCATGAATTATTTCGATTTTGGTTGATCATTCTAAAGCTGTACTGTGAATATGTAACATGTAACAAACTCTTGTCTGTGGCAGAGCATATGAAGTATGATTGTGCCCTCAGGGCTTCCTGGTATAAAGCCCTGAGGGCACAATCATTTTAAAGAGTTGCTAAACCCCAGAGTTTTGTCTGAAGTGCATCCACCCAGGAAATTCAAAATATGCCTCTAGAACACAAGCCCCCGGCAACAACGCCAGGCTAGGAAGCTAGTTTTACATGGTGGCCGAATGGGGAATTATGACTTTTTTTTTTAATACTCTTTATTTGTCAAAAAAAAATTTAGCTTAACAATCCCTTGGAAAGACTTGTTTCACTATTGGGATTTGATCCATTTTGAAGGTCTAGAAGACTTGCAATGGTAATTTCATTACCATTTAAGTTAGCAGAGCTCTAAACCCAATGTTAGCCGCTCTGCTGCTGTAAGTCTCTAGTGCGCTTACTCCATGGGGCCTGTGATATAAAGGATCTGAGTAATTTTATACTGCAGAAATCGAGCTAATTTGGCTTCATGAGCCTTTTAGCAACTTTCATAGGCATGATCGAAGACCTGCCTCCAACACTGTATCCAGTTGTCTTTATACATCAGTGCTAGACAGTGAAAAATAATCAACAAGGGCAGGACTTGTTTATAACACAATAGAATTTAAATACTTTAAAATGTCAAGATTCTGTCCTGCATCCATCAACAACACCACTAAATACCCATTTTCAGCTGAAAAATTGGTTTGAGGGTTTAGTTACTCTTTAAATCTTGCTGTGATGTTTTTCGTAAACTTTACCAAGAAAGAGCTTTCTGGCAAAAAGTCTGTTAGTTTTGTTAGTGATCAATCTGAAACACCGAGATGATATGTAACCACCTTGGCTGAAGACCAAAACAGGATACAAGAGGTGGGGCAGCTCTTCTGTATTAAGCGGGTAAGCAGCTATTTTGGCTCTTTGAACGAACCCTTATTTTGTGTACCATGCTTTGATTATAAGTGTGGCAATAGTGTAACTGACACCTTAAAGCCTATTGACTATAGTTACTGGGTAAAAATATCCATTTTACTCTCTGTGGTTACTCTGAGTTCACCTAAAATCTCAGTTTAAGATGAGTACACCAACTACTTTGGAAGCCAGTCATGGACCTGCTGTCCTATTGTGAGTGTGTGCAATGTAAACTTGAAACCTTCAGCCCACACTCACAGAGAAGGACTTTTCAGTGACACATCTTGTGTCCAGTAGTTAAACATCCGAACTTTCCCATAAGAGGTATGTCTGGATGCGATCTCTCAGTATGTTATGTAATACCAGGCCAGGCAGAACAAACCTGGCATCCTCAAGACTTAAAATGTTTCCAAGATGGACTTTGCTCTCAAGATTCAATACCAGACACGGATATGAGCCAAAAATTGGATTAACCTCTAAAGCAAACAGTTACATGACACCACAAAACTTCACACTGAAACACTGTCAGAATGCAATGAGCAATTGTTGCACTACAGATTTATAATAATGTAGTTATTTGTTTGTTTCCAGGTGTGTTTATTTCACATACTGGGACCTACCTGTGTTCCAGCTGTTCCTGCAACTCGACCAGGGGAGTTCAGAGTTGAAACAGCAGAAGAGATACAGGAATGCCCAGGCCAATATGATGATGTAGTAGATGCTGGAATATAAAACAACCACCTGACTGCCATAACCCATCCCTGTCAAACACAAACAAACAAACAAACAAACAAACAAATGTATTTCACTCATAAGCTCAATACTTTATAGTAAGTAACATGTCTAAGAGTGTCTGACATGTTACTATAACTGAGCCTTTTTTGATGTAAATATCAAAAAACAGTTTGATTAATTATACATACACCAGCTACGATGAAGTCATAAGAAAATAAACATTTAAAGATGCTTGTTACTGTTTTCCATTACTGTTATTACTGTACGCTGTGTTTACAAACAGTGAACGTAATAGCCAACCCCAGATGCACTCTCGCTGGGCATTTTGCCTCACTATATTTGTGATGTTTATTTTTTGGTGCTGTTTTTCTTGGATGCCTGCTGCTTACAGTCTGGCATCTGGTCACTGTGTTTTTATAAAGCCCTGACCTTGTCTGAGTGCTGTGGGGGAACACGCCCATAAATGTCCCAGGCACAGAAGATAATGAGAAAATAAGAAAATACAGGCAGATGGCTCTGTCAGTCTCTGTGGATGAATACACTGCACACACTTATAGTGGGTCGTAAGTGATAACTGAGAGGGATTAGTTTTCAAAGAGTCTGAATTGTTTAAGGAACACACCAATAACCTAATGGGCACAGTCAAAAAATATTATGGAGAGGTATACATGGATTTGGAAAACAAAACCCATGAAAAATGAACTGTTCAGATTGCAACCTCTAACCTCCACCTGTGTTCAAAGTACTCACATTAAATTTAAAATGGTGCCATTTGCTGTAGAAAATGCAAACCTAAATCCAAATGGGAAAATGAGCTACAATTACTGGAACTGATCCCCACTGAGACCTGGAATAAGATCTGTTCAGGGTCTCACATGGTCACCAGATCAAACACTTGGAGAGAATTCAAATGGAAACTTATCGTATGCTTCTTTAGAACACCTCATATAACATGTAAATTTGATACTTCTGCATCTGGTGCTCGCTGGAGGGCATGTGGAGAGATGGCGGCTAAGTATGTTCATACATTCTGGACATGTCAAAAGCTTAAGACTTATTGGGACAACATATATGTCACGCTCAGGGATGTTTTTGGTACTGACTTGGCTGTTGAAGATGACAGTGTACGTTTGTGTGTTTTAATATGTGGTCCTGAATTTTAAAAATAAAACAACAAGTTAAAAAATGCAAACTTATCTCTGTCAAGACTTTCTTTTCTTTTAGTAAAATAATCAGTAGCAATCTCTACTGAAACAAAATTTTACGCTTATTCTACATGAACTAGAAAAACTGTGAATAGACTATACAAATAAAAGCATTCAATTAAATTGATTATTTCTTATTTTCTTTGATATTTTTGTAATATACAGGTTTGCAATGATGAATGTTGGGTAACATGTATGTTAATTCCCTATTTGATCATGTGACAAGGTGCAAAATCTGTCAAGTCCTGTCCTGTCTTTGAAACATAAGTGGCAGTAAGAACGAACAAGAGAGAAACGAACATGTGGAGAAAGTAGCAAAGCATGCCAAATTAGATTCCATTGGCTGTTTTATAAACAGTTGGCAGTGGTGTGTGCGTGCCTTTTAACTAATAACTAGCGTGCATTTGGGCCCGTCACAATAGCCTCACTGGTTCTGATTACCCCAATTTTCAAGTCAGGTGCAACTAACCTGGCTGCAAATTTCAGACCCAAACATTCAACAGAACTAGAAAACTGCTATCTGCAGTCTGTAGTTAGTGCAGCCTTTTTAGACTTCAAAATGCATTAACACTGCCAATTAGGGCATCCTGCTATCCAAATTAACAAATTTAATTTCTCTTCCTAAGCAAAAACATTTATGTCTGCTGCTGTAGATGTACTAATGATCTCTGCGCTTGACTGCATGCGCATGTGAGAAAGTCAGACATTAACTTTTGTAACTCATTCAGCCTCACGGGAGCTGATATTTAACCGTGAATTATGGGTGTAATGGTTCATCAAACCTGACACGTGTCATTGGGTTTCACAGAAGCTATGATGTAAAACCCGGCTGACAAGTTGTGCTTGTGTAATTTCTGAAATGTCCAGTGGCTTACATGTAATCCTGAGATTCTCATTTACAGGTCAGTTTTTTACGAGCATTTCTGTCTCTCTCTCTGTTCTGCAGGAATCAGAAAGACGCAGAAAGACGACATGTGACAGGCTGTAAGATCCCACCTAATTACTGACCTTCTTATGAAGGGAAATGTATATTCTAATGAGAAACTGAGAATATAAAGCAAGTATTGCTTGTCTCCTTACGTGCTTGCACATACTTGTCTGTAATGTCGAATTTCTTGATGTACGTGTGTGAGAATGTTTCGTTGTACGTTCTCTGCAACTGCAGAAAAATGTGAGTGCATGAGTTCTGAAATTGCATTTGAGAGACTGCAATGAAATAATGACAGTTTTCACCCCATCTTTATCATTTTCTCCACGACTTAAAGGCCCAGCCAGTCATTTTTTGACAATGTCACACATACACATATTTATGTTTAAATACTTGTATTTATTTAACTTCACATGGACACTGATAGTTATTCTACATCCTTACCTTCAAATAGGGGACAAATTTTCTTCCAGCAGGTGATACTTCCCTGTTGGGTGTACTGGCCAAGAGACGTCTCCAGGAGAAACAGAGGGATGCCGCAGGCAAACAGGAAGAGGACATAAGGGATGAAGAACACCCCTTGGGAAAACAGAAAGTAACACCACATAAGTTGTTTGTTGGTTGAACACTTATACTCTCACCCTCCCACTGTCTGGTGAAACCCTTGCTTTGTGCAGGTGTTGTGTCAAAATGTGTTCCCTGGTCAAACTGTCTGTCTCTCCTGATAATACCAGTGTCCCCCTCAGTAGTCTGGGTTATGGCGAAGGGTTTGGTTCAGGTTGTAGGGTTAGTTTGAATCAATCTACTTTTCAATTGTAACTCTCAGTTGGTGTTTCTGTGCACTCTGCAGGCACTTAGGTCTGTATACCAGGCTGTGCATCACAGCGGTGGCCTCATCTTTGGTCCTAACCTCCACTTCCTGGTGTATCTGCTCCATGTGTTTTGTCTCTACATGGTTTTGTCTCTACTGTTTTGTCTCTGTGTTCACATGCTACGCTCCTCTGCTTGTTATTACCAGCAGATTTTATTGTTATTTTGCAACAGAGCTGGTTCGACTCTGGGAATGTTACTGGCTTCCCAGTGGGAGTATAATCAGGGTATTTGTTTTTTTTTTTCTTTTATGTGGTAATGTTAATTGTCATTGTGGAGTTGTTCATTTACCAGATTCATTCCTTTTTGTGCTGCTCTTGGGATTCATGTATATCTTATTGTTGGTAGTTTTTCATAAGCTTGCATTGTTTTTTTTCTTGTTTAATTGTGTGTGTGTGTGTGTGTGTGTGTGAGAGAGAGACTGTATTTAAAGACCTTTTTATATAAAAAAAATAATATTTTTGAATGAATTCGTATTTGTAGAGCCCTGAGTCTTGTTCACCTGAGGGTGAAAGTCCCTTGGGAGGCATTTTTGATAATACCAAATAAGAATAAGCCCTCTCCTGCCACACTAATTGTATTTATTTCTCAGTGTTTCCGTGCTATTACATTTTGAGTTGTTTTATAAACTCTGCATGTGTAGGTTTGAAGAAAGTAGCAAATTAATTCTCTGACTATAATCAAACTTACCTCCTCCATTTTTGTAGCATAGGTAGGGGAACCTCCACACATTTCCTAGGCCAATGATTTGTCCTGCGACAGCCAAGAGGAACTCCATTTTGCTTGACCAATGGCCTCTGGTCAGGGTGGTGGGTGCAGGATGAGCTGTGCCCAGATCCAGCCTGAACTTGACCTCTGGAGTGTAAGAGTTGTCCATCGCACTACGAGAGTCAAGAAGCAAAAACAAGCACTTTCAGTGGCATTCAGTAATCGGATATGGTTAATCCTAAGGGCTATATCGTAGGCAACTGGACTAGCTTGAGTCTCTTGAAGACGGTTCACCTCTCATCCAAGAGGCCTCTTCAGTTCTAAGGGACTGGTGTGGGCGTCAACCCTTACAGAGTCCTTGAGGTCACATGTGAGTTGTTGACCCACCCAGCCTTCATGTGTATTGACAAGGTTATGTGGGTCCAGGTGGGAATGGGTGTCAAACCAGCTAGGGAGGGATCTCAAGACTGCATTGTAAGTAGGTGATAGGTGATGTCTTGGGCCACCTCCTTTGTTTAACAATAGTCTTTCAACTTTGACCAAAATGGCTTCTTTCAAACCATCTGTACGTTGCTGTCCTTGAAGGAGTGTCCCTTCTCCTTTAGATGTGAATGGACAGCTGAGTCTTGACCTGACGAGCTGGCTCTCCTGAGCTGTGCCATGCCGTTGCGGAGTGGTTGTTTGGTTTCCCCAATGTACAAATCTATGCTTTCCTGGCTGCATTGAACTGCACACACTACATTACTCTGCTCAGGTGTTTTGTCCTTAGGGGGGACAAGCTTCTGCCTCAGTGTTACTGGGTTTGAAGTCCACAGTGTAGCACTTAGGATGACCATGACCTGGCTGACTGAGAATCTTTACCAACATGGATATGGTTAACTACATTTTTACTCCTTTCCACCGGCGATAGCTGTGGACGGAGGCATTATGTTTTCAAGCTGTCCATCCATCCACCTGTCTGTCTGTTCGTCCATAAATATGTCCCATTCTCATGAACACAATATCTCAAGAATGCCTTGAGGGTATTTCTTCAAATTTGGCACAAACGTTCACTTGGACTCAACGATGGATTGATTAGAATTTGGTGGTCAAAGGTCACTGTGACCTGGCCAGAACCTGGCCTGTTTTTGGCCATAACTAATAAGAATTCATCTTCTAATTATGACTGAATTGGATACTGAATTGGTGACACTAATTTCAGGTGTCTGTCTTGAAACTGTGCTGATTGTATACATTTCAGTTGTCATGGCTACATATGAGTCTGGGCAGACTGTAATGGGACTGGTTTGTAGAGACATATAACTTCGAGACTATAATTCTAGTTCAAACTATGGTGTTATTGCATTATAATTTTAGTTAGTTGTTGTTGTTTTGTTAGTTGTATATCTTATTTTCCAGTAGAAAATGATCACTAAAGAGCACATTCACAGTATTTATAAGTCACTTTCAGTGCCAAGGAAATAACATAATCTGTAACCACAGGCGTATTACTGACATGATTTAATCACTGTTTATTAATGTTCATAAAACGCACAATGCCTGCAGTCTTGCTGTATTAGGTCAATGCAGGGTCAGTGCCGCTGGGCATGAGGGTAATTCCTCCATCAATGTTGCTTTTGTGTCGCTGCTTTGGATTTGATGTGGGAGTGGAGCAAATAGAGTGGAAAATATGTGTGCTACTACATAACTGATTAAAAGCTTCAGACACAGAGATGTTCAAAACAATTTTACTGAAGTGTTTTAGGGATCATTTGGTGAGAGGATAATTATGAAAATCAGCAGAGGATGTGTTATCAGCACTAGAGGTGTACAATTATGTGTTTAAGATGTGCAGCTTCTGAGAGCCCGAAGACCTAGAATAGAGATAACAAGAAAAGGAGAAGAATAAGATGACGATGGTGTTTAAGGCTTGTGCACAACATGTTTGAGTGGTGGCATTACAGTGGAAACTTTAGCTTGATCAATATTTTTGAGCCTGATACTAACATTGATATTTCATTTTTTTAGTATTTAAGATAACAAACACATGACACAAAACACAGACACACAGACACGGATACAGACACAGACACACACACAGACATACACACACACACACACACACTTGATATTGATCCCTGAGATTTCTCTATCTTTTTCCAGGTGTGACCAAAATACCTCAATTTCTCAGTGCATCTTGTTGGCGCTCTCTGGTGGACAAACTCTGTACTGTAAAGCTCAATTGTGGCGTGCTGGTGCTTTCTGTGCTGCTCTTTCTTGCTGCTGATCAGCTGACATATACATCAACATGATATATGTACAGTGAACTAATATTTACAGATGTAACTGCCTGGATGATGCCTTAGTATATCTTTGATATATAAGCTGTGCCAATTAGTGCAGCGATAGATCTTACTATGATTGATAAAGCTCAATCAATCTATGATCCATAATAACATTGTTTTTTCTTGCTCCACTTGTCCGGCATTTTTCAAACATATCAGATTCAAACTCTATTGAAACCTAACTTCAGCTAGCTGGCATACATGAAGAGACAGAACGCAAGGAGAAAATAAAGAAATGTATGGGATGGTAAACAAAATGTCACAAATCAACGCATATCTTCCTGAGACCCAAACTTTTGTTTGGTATGCAATTCAATTTCCTCCAGCTATTTGGGATCAGTAGGACCTGATAAGTAGAAAAATCTAAAGTAAACACAACTAAACAAGATGACAATAAAGTCCCAATGTCCTTCAACAAGCTGTTGATAAGTTCCCAATGTCTTCACACAAGTACTTCCAAATTAACAGTGTCTTAGCTTGTTACTGTTGCTAAAATTGGTAAAAATATGATGTCATATCAAACTACAAATTAATAATAATAATAAATAAACAACTTGTAATCATAAAATGTGATCAGGTTGTGGACCCGGCCCACATTTGTGTCAGGATCGGCTACAGACTGACTTGGCAGAGATGGCTGCCATCTTGTTTTTACATTAATTAGAGTATTGTGCTCTTACTACCACTAGATGAGACAAAAAAAGTGTCCACAAACGAGAAAGACAGGCCTGAATTAAGTAGAATGAAGTATAAGGTCAAGTAAACCCAAAATGTGATCTCCTCATACGAGGACACAGGGTCTCAGGAGGATATTATGTTACGTTGACAGCTACAGAAAATAAATTTGCCGTTATGTTTCATTACATGAAAGGTCATCTATGGAAGATTGCTGTCACAATTTCATTACACAGAACATAATTCTGTGATTTTTCCAGAACTTTCAACGATTTTTACTAATTCCATGACTTTTCCAAGTTCTTCATGACCGTGGGAACCCTCAAGGCAGGATGACAATCTGCTGTGAAAACAGTCTGGTCTAAGCATAGTTTAATTTAAATGTAATAATTTAAATGTAATACTTTCAATATAGCAGTTTAATTATATTATTTTTTTCTTTAATAAACTTAGTGATAAGTTTGGTTAATGGTTCGCCATCATTTTAAGAAACAAGCATGTCTGATATGCAAAAAATAAAAAAATAAAACCCAACATTACTGCAAGCAAACACCGCACCACAAGAGACAGGCACAGTAATTTGGAAATTTAAAGAGATGGTCCATCTGAATTTTGGGGATTACAAAACACTCACTGTCTGTAGAGTTGAAAAGTTGTCATGAAGCTAAAGTTGTCACTTAGCCAATAGCTGAAGCTAATGTCAACCTCAGTTGAAGTTTGTTTGCTGTTGATTTCAACAGTTTACAGTGACAGGTAGGTCTTAAGATTCAAAATAAGTTTTCTTGTTTATTTAAAACCTAACCCCAAATTTAGTAAATGTTTTTTCTAATTTAGACTTTATCCTATTAGACTGTTATCATTTTTCTATATCTTACATCAAAGTATTACTTTTTGCCTCTGCAAAGACCTAATTTTCCAGCAGGTGCCAACTCTTTAACCTTAACTCGTCTTACAGGTCCAATGCGTAGGATTTATAATTATGATACAGTAACTATGTTTTCATTAGTTTATTTTCACCTGAAACTGAGAATTGTTGTGTTTTCATTTCCTAAAAATGAGACGCTTTTGTCTACATAAGGAGCAGGTCCTCTTCCATGGAGTCCAACCATGTTGTTTCTACAGTAGCCCAGAACAGACAAAGCAAACACTTGCTCTAAATAGTGCCATTCGTGTTTTCACGTTCACGTTGGCCACCGTAGTTCACTCCTAAATGCTTGGCACATTGGAGAAGTTTCAGTCCTGCAACCTCACCACTAGATGTCACTTAGTCCTACGGACTGTACCTTTAAGTACTTCACTCTCGATCTGTTGAAAATGCCCATGATGGTGTAAGAAGTACTCGTATCTTTTATTAAAGTAAAAGTAGAAATACAAAAGTAAAAATACTCAGTAAAAGTCCTGCATTTAAAATCTTACAAAAAAAGAAAGATGAGCCTTTAAGACCAGAGATGAAAAGTGTGGTTTGTGTGTTTACTTCAAGATGCATATGTCATCTTTTTTTTATCAGCAGCAGACATCCACTCTGCAACAGCTACTGAAACTGTAAATAGTGATCAACTTCCGTTTTTTTGTGCATGACTTCCGGTCAGCCGCTTTCCCTCATGCTTTCCCTTACCGGAGCTAACGGTGCAAGCTATTTTTTTTTCAATTTTCAGTTGTTTATGTTAGTCAATCAGTTAGTTAGTTAGTTAGTCAGTCTGTGTATTTTGTATAACGTTAGATAACTATGCCCACGTTTCCGTTATAACGGAAATTTATTCCCTCTAAACGTGAATAAATCGCACGTCAATCATAAACTATGAACCAAAAAAGCACAATCTATCCCGAGTGAGACAAACTGCTTGATCCCCGTCTCCAGTGTACCAGCAGAGAACCTGCAGAACCGAATCAGCGAAAAAACACACCGGGCTAAGCCTCTCTACCTGAGCAGCTGAAGCTGCGGCTCGCACCCTCGACACACAGACACACAGACGGTGCTTCTGCATGCCAGCCACACGTGTGCGCAACTGTGAGAAATAAATATGTGAGGTGTACGCTGCTTTTCTATCTTTTTTCCCCTTTTCTTTCTTTCTGTCTGTCAGCGACATACACTCCTAACACAGGACGGGTTGTTTTAATTGACTGAGTTGATCGTTAAGCCATAGTGATGCACGGATCGGCTCTGATAGCACCCGAATCAGCATGTATGCATCAACCATCCAGCCGTTACAACATGATTGAGCTAGCAAAGCAGTTTTGTGTTGCTATGTGTGGTATTTATTCAGTTTTGGGAAATCACGATGTCTAGAAAGCATCAGTGGCTGCAGCTGACAGGGACAGCTAACGTTAACACTAGCAGCAAAGCTAACATCAGGATCGTCATCCGTTAAAAGCCTTCAGTTGTCGGATACGACATGAAACTACTCCAATTAGCTCAATCATGTTGTGACTAAGACATCCGCTGGAGAAAATATTTTTTTCACGGCCCACTTTGTGAGTTTAGTGAGTTATTACAGACAGGGCTAACGGCTAACAGCTAACGGTTAGTCCAGCTAATCTACGATAACCATGTTATTAATTACACACAGAGAAAATACTAATGTTTGTTCAGTCATTGTGTTATAGACTTTACAAACATCAGATTAGTCTAAACGGTGATATAGTGACGTGAAAAATGTGATATATACATATATATAGCTAAACTCAGCAAGGTAAACAACAAGGCGATTCCCATTTACACAGTGGTAAGAGTGCTGGACCGGAAGTGTCGCACAAAAAACGGAAGCTGGCTGCGTTCTGTTATGCCTCCGTGTTTCCGTGAAAAATAAGGTGGATATGGGACTGTCCACAGCTTCCACATTGGCCCTATGCCAACTGACCACATGAGGGGATTTACCCAAGTAGACCCCTGATAAGATGCCCATTTTGGGCCCACACCCACTTCGCCCTCAGGTGGCCCTAGCATAATCTATGTGGGGCCCAAAACTAATCATGGGTGGAACTGGCATGAGGCCATTATGGAGCCCGTGGACAATCCCATATAGGAGTTTATTGAGTTTATTTATCAGAGTTTTTTGAACAGTAAAAGGCTGTGTAATAAAGAAAATATATATAAGTCTACAAACCCACACATTAAGCCATACTACCGTTTATAGGGTACACACTTATACACTTACATACTTATCAAGGCGATAGGTGACAGAGAGGGTTGGTCACATGTCATCGTCCTTGAGCAAACAATGAGCCCTAAATTTGCTACCCAAATGTAAACTGCTGAGTAAAAGCTGTCTCCCACATCAATGTAACTTCAGGATACGGTTCAGCATCATCCAGCCAGAGGGAAGATAAAGTTTGGCAGTTGCTTGAGCAGATCACTGTAATCATGTAATCATGTAATGTATTCAAATAAATGGGAGGTCTGTTTGCCTTCTCATATGAATTATCTCTGGGAGCAGATATTTTCCAAGGAAGCGTTGCTTAATTTTCATAGACACAACTTATCTTTTGCAACAAGATCTGCCAGGCACCAGCAAAACATCTGTGTAGACAGGTTGCATGAGGTGGAGGTATGCTTTTTAGGGAATTTACAGGTGTCATTATAGTTCTCTAAAAGTGGTAACTGGATGGTTTAACAGCGTCAAACATCTCCTCATCCCACACCTTTCTAACATCGAAATTAGGGGTGGCTGCACCTGACAATTTTCTATAACAAATAATATGACTTTCACACTCACATCACACAATCTGTTCCTGTGTGGAAGTAAGCAGGGTCTGGACTTCCCTCTTGACTTCTCTCTCCCCATATTTGACCAATGGTCATGTTTCAACCCTCTCTGTTTCACACTGTTGAGAGTGATTGTTTGAGACAGCTATAAACACTGTTGCCTTCAGACATCGTTACACAACACGTTGTACAATTAGTTGTTTCAATCAAAGCCCGGCCTTAACAGTGTGGTGTCTCTCTGAAAATGACATATTGAGGTGAGACCAGTGCTACAGAGGCTGCAGCAACTCAGCGTCTTTCTCAAAAACATTTCAGTGGGATTTCAACCCAATGACCCCGTAAAGATTTGTGTCCCAGCACACTGGATCCTACTGTTTCTTCATATTAGAGAAATTCCTTCCCTTGTTCTGAAGCTGATCCACTACTGTATAAAATAACGGATGTAACTAATGTGACATCACCCTTAATAAAAATGTAAACGGGTAAGTTATATAAAAATTCCCGTACAGTTTTCATGAAGGGGGAAATTAACTATAGTGACCAAAAGTGTTTTTTTGTACCAGGCTGTCAACGTTAAGAAAAACTATAAACTAGATTCCGTTTCCGTCAGTCCCGTCATCCTCTGCCATTTCCATCACTTATCTACTGGTTTCACAGCCTCACACTGAAAGACAGAAACTACATAGCACAGTTAATATCTGCTCTGAGATCACAGGAGTGACACAATGGGACTTGACTGGTTTCAATCAACAAATCCTCTAGATAAGCCACAACAATTTCAGCTTCTCCAGGACATGTTCTTGCAGGCATATTTTTTCTGTTGCCATCAGCGTCGTCACACTTTACCTGCTTGTAAAACTAACTGGTAACTGGTATTCAAAATCTTTTATTCCCTCTGCAATTCCCCTTTTAAATTCTCCGTAAATATATTTTTTTTTATTGTTTTTTAATCTCTTTTTTGATAATCAGTCTATTAACTTTTTGTCTACATGTTACTGTATGTTGTTGTATGTGTGCAAGGCAAGCCGTTCAAACTAACTGCTGTCTACAGGGATCGACTGGCTTCTGGAGCCAGCCCCAAGTGGCCATTAGAAGAACTGCAATTTTTGGCAGTTCTGCATTGGCTTCATTTTTCAGCCCCAAAGGTTGCCGCTTGGATTGAATGCAGGGAAAAGACGGCACCACTGCTCTAAGATTTAACTGAGCCACAGTATATAACTGTCATGTTTACCATCTATTCAGTTCATATCCTATAAATGGTGTCATTGTGCTGAAGACAACTGCTGGAACAGTACTGCTAAACACAAGAAGAGCATACTCACTCACAATGGTTCTTATTATTTTTTTTTTCTTTTTCAAAAATATGATTACCATTAAAACGTCAAACCTCATTAAACCAGAAATGCGGTGCAAGAACACATGGACATAAATAGTCAGTTTCATCGTTCACAGACAAACCTAAACAACACTTTAACTACTTAAAAACTAATTGCAGCTAAACGTCTAATCCAGCTGTAACAAAAATTACAGATGGTGCTTTGTCTTAAGTCAGTCTATAGCACTCAGTTCAGTTTGTTTGTTCATTCAGCCCTGAATTATTTAAAGAAAGCAACTATAATTGCATCCTAAATATTTTCCAGCGACACGACCAAGAGCTGCATTAGAGAAGAGTTGTCGTGAACTAGAGTGACTGCTTTGTATTTTGTATTCAGAGCAGCAAGGTGCAGGGTTTTACGTGCAGCGAGGATCAGAAGTAGACAATTAGTGGTTGGACAAATCTCTTATCACACTTATCAGAGGCATGTAAATCTTGAATGAGAGTCAGACTGGGTGTCTGTAGGGGAGACTGGGAAAGGTGGTAACAAAGGAGTGATTGTAACAGCACCAAGATTTTTTTTGCTTTTAGTGACAGGACAGTTTGAAGTGTGAAAGGGGGAGAGTGAGGGGACAATATGCAGCAAAGAGCCACAAGCTGGAGTTGAGCCCGTGGCCGCTGTGGCAAGGACACTGCCTTTGTACATGAGGGGGGCTTCCCACTGAGTTACTAGGCACATCATAACAGCACCATGCTCACCAGGAGGATGACCTTAGAGTCATGTAATACATTTCTTTTATGACCACCCCATCCCTCCTGACCCTGAATGTGAAATGCTATAGCTGTGTGAAGAACTGTGCAGATTTTACACCCATATTGACTTTTAGGTATGAAAGTAATTTTTTGGAGCAAGACTCTATATTGGTTAAGTAACTTGTATAAGATTAAAGAGTTAAAATGTTATTTCATCTATGCTCACTATAAACTACCATGCTGCAACAGCTAGCTAAGAAGTAGCTGTTTTACACAGAGGGCCGCAATGAAGATCCTTCATCACACTGCCAATGTGTTTTTATACAGCAGCAAACAAAGGTGGTATCATGGCAACCTAGTGTCTGATTATAAATTCTGGAAGCAAAAGAGGCATGACGGGCATGATTGCCACCTTGGAACTACACCTGTGTTTATAGTATACAACTGTGTTTATAAAAAAAGACTCACATTGAATTAAAAATGGTGCCATTCGCTATAGGCTACAAGCTAAATCAATAATTTCTTATTTTCTTTAATATTTTTGTCATATACAGGTGTGCGATGATTATTGTTGGGTAACATGTATATTGATGATGTTAATGTTTCCTAATGTCAGCTTTCTAACTGATCATGAGACGACACGATACAATACGATACGATACGATACGATATTATGCAATATGATACAATGTTGTAGCTAGTTTAGGTCCAAAATCTTTCAAGATTGACAAGCTGAGCACATCTAGTCCAGTGAGCAGTCATGCCTTCTAAAGATAAAGGCGGTGGTAAGGACAAGAGAGAAACGAACAGGAGGAAAAAGTAGCAAAGATCCCTGAATTAAATTCCTTTGGCATTTTTTTAAACAGTTGCCAGTGGTGTGTGTGTGTGTGTGTGTGTGTGTGCGCGCCTTATAACTAGTAACTAGCATGCAGTAGGGCCTGTCACAATAGCGTGCGCTGGAGCCCGTGGTAACGCCCTTATTCCACTAAGCATGACACCGCAACAAAAATAATTTACTGTCCTTATTATATGCAGTTGATCTTTTGCTTGGACAGTAAGGAGCTCCCGCACCTGTTTATTTTCCCAGTTCTTTCAGACACGCATATGGGCATTTTGGGGCGGCGACCAAGCTGCCATGTTGTTGGAGGAGCAATCACAGGGTTAACGCCAGTGGTGGAGGTGCAAACTGCAAAATCTAACGCTTTGATGTGGATATAATATGCAGTTTTTAATCATATTTTTCCTCACAATTATAGTTTGCCCTAAAAGGGGCTCATTTAGCAGGTGACTTCTGGTGAGAAAATTGGTAATCCGTTCACCCTGAATGCCCTTCTCAGGCTCTTTTTCACAACTCAGGAATCAAATAAATATTTGGAGCTCTCGTCTTCATTTTAATGATTCTTGCAGGTCCTGCACTACACCACTTCACTACAGTTATGCACTTTTGCAAAGGAAATAGCAATATTTCAGAGTGATAAACAATACATCTCGGTAATTTTAAAAAACGGCAGCCTGTTTGTTTGCACCTCCAACATAAAGCGGATAATTTGCACTGAATTGTGGGCAGAGCATTATGTCGAAAATTAAAATGTTAATATGCTTGTAGCACAAGATGAAAAGTCAGGGGATCACCAAGGTCAGCAGGGTTCATCCACTGGGGGACGTGGATTCCTGAACAGCATTTCATGGCAGTCCAACAGGTCAGAGATATTTCAGTCTTGACCAAAGTGGTATACTGCGATCCCTACAGCAATGCCTGGCTAAAAAGTAGCGTACCATTGACTATCACTGGGCACAGCACTCCAGTATTATGTTTCACCTTAAAAAAAAAAACTGTGGAAATATATGTATATATATTTTGTCTGGGTGAGGCTGGTGGAGCAGGAATGTTGCACAGGAATGTTATTTCTGGGAGACACTACAGGAAAAAATTCTTTGCACTAGGCATACTGTAGCTATCAGCTATCCGACTGACTAATGATCATCATAAAAAAATAAAAAAAAAACTTCAGGAGCGTAGTGGAAAGTTAGGAGTTGAGTTCACTTGATGGGTAAATACATGAGGAAGAGACAAAAATCAACCCAGGTGCCGAGAGCAGGTGCTGGCAACAACATATGGTGGTTTTTCAAAAATATCTCAGGTGATATTTTTGCTCTGCATGTGACCAAACCTTGGCAGTGTAAGGAATAGTTGTTGGTCACCTCTGCTGAGTAAGTTTCTTTTTTTATCCCACTACAACACCAACAGGGAGGTGTGGTCACAGTGGTAAATAATTGTGTTTGTCTTTTGATTATCTGACCATCAGACCACATATGTCTGGAAAAATATATAATTTTGTGGTTGTTCAGCTGTTTTGCTTTTAGGACTTGGGATGCTGTAAAATGGAAGCAGTGCAAGTTGTAAATTCTAAAACAAACAACAAAACCAAACATTGCAAAAGATTTGGTGATCTAATATCAGTATAATTTTGACAAAGCAACTTTTTAAAGAGTTCGTTGTTAGGCAATCTGTTCAAATATTTGCACAAGACAAGTGTATTTGTTTCAAACAATACGAGCTACCAATAGCAAGGATCACAGAGCAGCCTGAGGTGTTGCACTAAACACACTAAACAAGGGAAATAGCTGCTCTCACTGCAGCGTAGCCAGTAACCTTTGGCCTACATAATACAGCTACAGGCGCCAAGCAGAAGTGCAACCACAAAAGCCCAGCTGTCTCTGAGCCGCAAGGATACCATTTGTTTCCTGTTCAAGAAATTAAACCAGATAGTGCACAGTCACAGTGTATGCTACCTAGAAATAATAAAAGCAGGGGAAAAAAGCTGCCTGTTACCCTGAGGGAAATGTAAAGAGTACCTGAGAAAGGTTGCTTCACGTCTGTAGTCTGTGGTTCTGTGGTTCAGTGTTATGCTTCCATTTAGCTCTAGGTGGAGTTCATCGGGTGCCTTTTGGGGGAAATACAAGTCTAGATCTCCCGGTCTCTCCAGGACAAGTGCTCTTCCCAGCTCTGACCATGAGTGAGCCCATGGGTAGTTTTGAGAGAGCTGTGTTTGTGTGACAATGAGAGAGAGAGAAAGAGCAACAGGGACAGAGCGAGGGAGGAGGGGGGCGGGAGTGCGATGTGTTTCTGAATGACCAACTTAAGGCGGAGACTGTCCAGGGAGACCACATGGTTTCAATGTAAAGAGGAGGGGATTTGCACAGTAGCAAACTTGCCGCATGGCTCTGTGAGTGGTAATGTAGGTCATCAGTATGCTCAACTCTCCTCCCAAATAGAAAGGAGCAGGTTGACTCTTCAGAGTTTTGAGTGATGAATGAATCCAGAGACTTTTAGTGATTACTTCACATTTCACCAAGAGCATAGATCAAGATCTTTTTTAAAGGAAAAGTGTCCAGCACTTTGCCAAACTGACGCTATTCCCATCAGCCCCATTCTGCTTTGTCTTTATTGCCAATCAGCCTGTGGTGGGTAGAGTCCTGGAAATCTTTACCTATGTAAAGTTTGTTTAATTACTCCCATAAAAAATGACTCCAGTAAAAGTACAAGTTACTTTCCATTTAAATTTTTAGGGTGTGTCAGCTAGTTCAACAATACTGAAAAAACAGCACTTGTTGATAACATTTTTTTTTTAGGTTGACTCAACAAGTACGCATTTTCACAAAGCAACAGCAAGACTGTGAGTTTAATATTGGTTTTATACTACAGTTCATTTATTGGTTAACAGTGAAAAACAACAACAGATTATAGTTTGTTTGTTTATTTAATAATTTATTATTTGTCCCCACCAACACAAATAGTTTGGCTCCTGGACTGGGAGTGAACTGTCAAGGAGCAAACATAAATATTCCTGCACACCAGCTTGCTACTTTGAGAGCGCTCTTATTTAAAGAAACAGAGCGTTCTATTTTTACATGAATTAATGACCCATTAAATAAATTAAACATTCCCATAGTGCCTAGAGTATGCTCTGCTGCTCAGAGAGTGTGGTGTTTTTAATAACCAAATGGTACATTCCAACAGTACTCCGTATTTACAAATGGTCCAGTTTGTGCAAAAGTACACTAGTATTTCCAAACACACCCTTTGTGTAGGCCTGTTCATTCATATGAAAGTTGCTCAGTGGTGCACGAAGCCCAAAAGTTCAACTGACTTGTATAAATTTCCCCAGATGATTGGCACTGCAAACCTCTCTGCCCTTCCATGTGCGTACATAGAAAGCCTAAGGCAGGGAGAGCAGCAGCAAAGACTACCCGGGTTTTTACACCATTGTCAGGACTTTAAAAAGAGTGCTCTGAATGAGATTTGCTGATTGGTTGTATAGAAAGGAATCATGCGATCCATCAGCCGACTCTCTTCCATCAACCAGCTGATTTGTCAGCTGGTCAGGCTGTTTGAGATCAGCTGATGTAGCTGGGATGTGAGCTGAACTTGACCCTGTGGCCGGCCTGAACTAACCTTTTACCCAGTTTATTGTGTAATTAGTGAAATTAGTCTGTTGACAGTCACTGTGATGGCATGTATGACTAACAGCTTAATCAGACAGTTGTGACATTGTGCCCTATTTAATCTGCTCTGGCCTGCCTACTGTTGCTGCTCCGTCTGCAAGCCATTTTGCCACCTGCCTCCACCCCAGCTCCTCCTTTTCATGCTGTGTCTGACTTATCAATGTCATTTCTCTGCCCTGTTCCCAGGGGGTCTTTGCTGCTGCTCTCTCTGCCTAAGGCTTTCAATGTAGGCACATGGAAGGGCAGAGAGGTTTGCTCTCTCCATCCTCTCTTTTATCACTCCTGCACACCAGCTTGCTACTTGGAGAGTGAAATCTGACGAAACTGTGACTGTCTCAGACTGTTGGATACGCAAACGACAAGTCAATGGGCAGATAGTGGTCTTTAAACCTACTCCAAGTGCCGGAGCACACTCAAACTGGCTCATACTGCACCACTCATAAATTTGGAGTGCTGTTGTAATGTATCATTTGGTTTCTGAGAACACCACACTCTCAGAGCAGCACAGCGTACTCTGGGCAGTCTGTCTGGGGAGACGGAGCAGTAGAGCACCAAGCAAAGTGATTTTGTGATTACCTTAATGGTTTTTTAATTCACATAGAAATAGAACATTCAGTTACTTCAAACAACAGTGCTCTCATTACAATAAGAACTCAAATCAGATTGGATTTACGAACACAGTCCTAATATCAGGTCTGGCAGGTCCCTTCTAACCCATATCTACGAGACAAAAAACACAGGTAACAGCCATTTAATGGATGTAGAGCATCCGAATTGGGTGGTAAAGCCTCCTAACGAGACCAACAGTGAAACTTCAACACTTGACCAACCAGTGGTGTAACTTAATCACTCACTCAGGAGGTCAGACTGTCATATTTATAGGGCTGCCCCCTCTGAGCTGTGGTCCAGACAAAAGTTAACATGGATCAATAACTGACCATTTGTAGTTCAAGGTGTCCTATTATGGTAACATTACAGCAACATCTTTTGTGATGGCATCGTTTGAGTAACATGTTTTTTTTCCTCATAGGAGAATAGAGGAGGACTAGAGCCTCAAATTTTTTTCTGCAGAGACATTATTTTTACTACCACTGAGAGTCAGTCAATGTTCAAATCCAACACATAGCGGCTTTAAATGAAAAATAATGCCAGCGATGATGCTGTTTAACCAGATTCAAAGGTAGAGGCCAGCAGCAACTTATTCCTTTATTACGCTGTAATTTAGTTTTACTTTGCAGATACAGAACAATTGTAAGTACATATGATTCCAGTGAACTGGAAAAATATTTGAAGAAGAAATCTAAAACTGCACGATCTTAAAGTTAATACCAGAGTAGATAAACAATTTCTCAAAGCCACAAAACAATTTTTTCTGTCACAAAGACACAGCTGGTGACCCAAGACGATCCCCTCTCTCCCTCCCTCTGCGTCAGTCTCTGTCACACACAGGCACCCTGAGGTCCCACATCTGCAACCCCAAATTCCAGCAATTCCAAAAAAGTTGGGATGCAGTGTAAAACATAATAAAAAACAGAATGCATATAGAGATTTGTATAGAGATATTGTCTTTGTTGTTAGTGATATCTAATATTCAAACTCAAACTTTGTTTTTGTAAATATACACTCATTCTCACAGGGGCATGTTTATCACTGTGATACATCACCTTTCCTTTTAACAACACTCAGTAAGCGTTTGGGAACTGAAGACACTATCTGTTCAAGTTTAACAGTGATTTTTTTTTTTTTTTTTTCCCCATTCTTGCTTGATATAGGACTTCAGTTGCTTAACAGTCCAAGGCCTCCATTGCTGCATTTTGTGCTTCATAATGCGTCACACATTTTCAGTGGGCGACAGGTCTGGACTGCAGGCAGGTCAGTTTAGTACCTACACTCTTTTACTATAGCCCCTTTTCCACCAACATTTTCAGGAATTTTCCAGGAATTTATTTACCTGGATAAAAGAATTCCTCGTAATCTGTGTGGTTTGCGTTTCCACCACATCTCAAAGTTTGTGCAACTGTGCAAATTTATTCAAATTAGCGTGAAGACGTAGATGATTCTGCGTGTGCCCTGTATGTGGCTCCACCAGCTTGGCTGGTTACATGCTGGTGTAGAGAGAAGGGGGTGTTTGTCTCAGCCAGCAGCTAAGTGTAAAAGTATTTTAAGATAAGTGTCAAACTAAGTTAGTCTACATACAGACAGCTGTCATTTGAGCTTATTACAATTCACTATCAGCTGAACTAGCGTGCTGTCCTTGTGTAAGACATAACGTTAGTGTCAGTGGATGAGAGACTGTGGATGGAGCATATTGAATATCACTGTCTACATGTTTACATGTTCATGCTGCTGAACACATGTATTAATAAAGTATTTGCTTCTTACTCACTAAGGTTAATGTCACTTACAGTAACGAGTGTAGCTGCCGACAACTCGAGTCATTTTCGAGTTATCTTCACTTTGTTTCCACCAGGGCCGCTCGGCTGCTCACCGTTTACCGTGTCGTATAGCCGTGTGTGTGTGTGTGTGTGTGTGTGTGTGTGTGTATGTGGAAGAGTTCAGCGCCGGCACAAAAGAACCAATACCGTGAGCGCTTATCAATACTACGGTCTTTGATAATGTAGCCCCGGGGCTAATTTAGTACCAGGTGTCGGCACCCATCCTTAATCAAAACACAAACAAAGTGAAGCTTGCAGAAATGAAATAAAGTTTGTAGCGGCTGCCCGTGCCAGGAAGTGCGGAATGCTCCAAGTTTGTGTTCCCCCAATCAGTGTTCTTCGGCACACAGCCCCACCCCTCAAGAATTCCAGGTAATCTGCAAAGTCCTACCCCCCTACTAGGTACTTCTTCAGGGAAAGTTTGGGGGTTTTTTTACCCGGGGAAGTGTTTCCCCCGGGTAATTTCGGTGGAAACGCTCCGAGGATTTTCTAAAGCCTGGGTAAATGAGAAGAGTTTCTGCAGTGGAAAAGGGGCTTTTGACACATGCAACGTTTTAACACATGCAGAATGTGTTTTGGCACTGCATGTCTGGATTAAGCAGGGACGTAAAAATCTGGATGGTCCATTTCCTCTTTGGCCCGGAGGACACAATGACCACGATTCCCAAAATTCATTTGAAATGTGGACTCATCAGACCACAGCACACTACTACTGATGGTGAACAGTAATTGTTTTGTTGCCTGACATCCAAATTCAAATTCTCAACACCTTGATAATTATTGCTGTTCTCACTGAGTTCAGTCAGGAAATAAAGACCCTGAAAATGTAGTCTTTGTCAAACTTTGTCATTTATGAACAGGCTACGATTATCATTTGGAGCTATATTCAAGACCAGTATTAGATATATATTCTCTTTAATCTCATCTTTGGTCTCATGCCAACCGAGTCTGATAATTTCTCTCCACTGAGGGAAATTAGCAGCTCTTTAGCTGCTAAATGCTCCATTATGTTTGCCAGCTAATATCTAATAGTGTCTGTCGGCTGTTTGGTGCTGTGCAGGTAGTATTTAAATTAATATATTTTTTAGAAAACAGCTGCAACCAAAAATGTGAGATTTAACCAAAAGAGTAAAGTTGCTTAATGAGGAATCAGATGTATACTCACCATTTTTCATCTCCCAAAACAGACTGATATCCATGTAGGGATCCTGACATTGTTTCAGGTTTTTCCATATCAGGATACTTGTCTTCAGTCCACTGCTAATGTCTGTCTGCGTATCTCTGACGGTGGCGCTTGTAACAAGTGTGCAGGGCATAGTAGGGACAAGATGCTGGACATATCATTGTGCATGTTGTTAATGAATTATCTTTGGAAACCTCTGTCAAAGTGAGGCTGTACGGGGGTACTCGAGTTCAAAGAAACACAGCTGTCACCTGAGTTAACAATACAAGTCTTACTTCTTCATCAAACCGAGTTGCACAGATTTAATCTTTAAACAGTAACTTCAGGCTTACATGGTGTCACTTTTATATTAACCTTCTTTCTAATAATCATTTTAAGAGAACATCTTTAATCACAAACATGACAGGAGGTGACTAACTTATGTGGCCTGAAAAGAGAATAAAATGCTGCACACATTTTTTATACAGCTAAACAGACCATCACTTCCTGTTTAACCATTATAATAAAGGACAGTTGATCATTTTGGTCCTAAGCAAGATCACACACAGCCTTTAGTACAGTATGTACATGTTAACTGTAATTTCAGTCGAGACGGTCTAGGTAATGCATTAACGCTGTGTTAGACAACTGCATGTAGTATGAACATAGAAACAATGTGGCATTCAGAAGCTGGTCGTATATACACTGAATATCAAAATGTATAGCATTTGGATTTGTAATTATTTTTCATGCTTGTGCCAGTATTTATTTATCAGTGTTTATTTTCCAGGTTGAAATGAGACACAGGAGTGACAGTAAACAAGTAAAACAGAGAAGAACAACAGGTAGATGTTTTCCTGACCTCTTGTTTGATAATAAATAATCATTTTATTATTCAGACACAAAAGCTTTTTCTTTTTTGAGCCAGAGGTTTGGATGGATGGTTGGGCCTCAGTTGTCTGACGCTGACACCATAGACTGTGGTTCATATCCCATCTCCTCTTTTAACCTTACATGTTCTGCCTCTCTGTTCCCCTCATAGTCCACATTCCCACTTCATCATAAACTTTTACCAAGGCATTGCCATTTTCCAACCCTCCACCAGTTACCCTCAAACTTTCCCTCCTTTCCCAAGCACCTGACTGCCACACCCATCTACACACCTGTTCCCACTTCTCTCATCTGTCCTGCCTGGCCCTCCCATCCCACCTCCTCTGCTACATCACCCAATCAACCACCTGCTTCTCATTCCCTCTGAGCCTACTTACACCTGGTATAAACATGCATCTTGGGTGATCTGATCACAAGTGAATGACTCTAAAGGCTCATTTACAGACTGTTTAAAGGCAGGTTGCTAGAAAACAACATCCTGTGATTAGACCTGGTATTAAAATGCAGTTTAGGTAATCCGGTGGACAGTTGTGACACATCACTGTTCACACCTGTGTCTATCATGCATCTCCAGCTGACAACTTGTGTTTCAGATGACTATACCACCCTGTGCAATGTTATTGCATTCAAACTTTTGCTAGCTGCTCTTTAGCATGCTTGTTAGTCACACTGGTTTTGTCAGTGCAGCTGGAGATATTGCTGTCAGCAGAATTCAACACATCTCCTTCCATTGGGTAAAATGATGGATGGTCACGCAACACTGCATCCAACTTGACATAAAATGGGTAAGTTATACAGCATTAGCATGCTGTCACCAAAACAACCACCACGTCCTGCATTGATGATGTAGTCCTTGTCAGGATGCATTAGTGTTTACACTACAAAAGACATGTGGTCAAATGCGTCCCAGCCCACCTTGGTAAGTGGTTTGAGTGATCAGACCGCAATATGACTTGGTGGTTGTTTATACTTGTATTTAGCACTGTCCTCCTCTGATCGGCTCACCCATGATGCATGTTAATTAATACCAAGTATAAACAGGGTCTGAGACTTCTGGTCCAGCCACTACTGCATGTAAACTCCTCCTGAACTAAAAACACACACTGTGGGAAATGACAAAATTGGTTTCAGGACCTTGCTGCTCAGGGTAGGTTGTTCCCTTCGACAAGGTTCAAACTTCAGAAATAGAAGTCTACCGCTTCCCTAAAGAAGTGACCCAGCGCAAAGAGTGGACTACAGCTGTCAAAAGAAGGAATTGGTCACCACTGGGAAACTCCAGGGTCTGTTGCACTCATTTCATTAGGTAAGCTGTTCTCAGGACTAATACCAACAGTCTGGGTTAGTACACGGAGGCTGCGTCGTCCTACATCAGCTTCTGTGAGGACAGCTGTGTACCATCTTGCAGGTTGAGTTGTAACAACAACAAACCCTGGTTCATAGCTAAGCTAAGACAGGTTGGAAAAGGACAAGGCAGGTAGGAGTGGGGATAGGGACAGGATTAAAGAGGCTAAGTACAGGTTTAGCAAGGCAGGGAGAGATATTAAAAGACTGTATCCTGAGAAAGTTCAACAACAGTTCTCAGCTGATGACTCTGCTTCTGTCTGCGAAGGTCTCAGACAGCAGACACCATCTCCAATCCTAAATCCCACAACTCCGTTAGAAAAGCCTGGGCCTCTTCACAACTGCACATTCCAGAGGCCCCATCCTCCCTCACCACCTCCTCTTCCTCCATGTAACACAACAGTGTCGTCGTCTAGTGTGACATATAACATGTGTCAGCAGCATATTCTAAACAACAACAATGGCATTAACATGGCAATAACAATCATTTACCCCCTCTGTTATATGGCATTGTTTTCCCATTTTTTAGTCACTGTTCTTCTTCTTCTTCTTTGAGTTAGCTGCTAACTGCTATCAGCTACTTTTTAAATCTCCCACGATGGGTCGCACCTCCAGGATGTGCACCAGGCTTTGAAGCCAATTCACTAGTGGCCAAACAGTGGTACTCAATTTCTGGGGTCCATCACATGATGCCCTGCGGCCAAATAAGACTTTTCGCATAGACTTTCATTGTGAAACATGTGAATCAGTGGACATTTTTTTTAAGCATCAAAACTCCCGCAAAATGACTTGTTTCACTATAAAGATTTGATCCATTCAGTCTGATAATGTTTGGAAAGAGCTACGAGATTAACCCATTTTATCCCTAATCAAGTTAGCAGAGTGCTAAACCAAAAGTTAGCTGTTCAGCCAGCGGAAGTGAGTCAGCCACACTCTGTCGCACTTGGCCGCTGTAAGTCTCTAATGCTTCTGCTCTATGTGCTGCATAGTGTGTAAGTAGCATAGATCATGAGGGTCATTTTATACGCGGCAGTTGAACCATTTTGGCTTCTTGCACCACTGAGCAACTTTCATAGGAATGACCAAGGTCCCACATTGTTGTGTCTATTCCACAACAACTACCGCTTCTAAAAACTGAACTGCTCTTTAATTTAATTCAGATATAGTGTACATATTTTTTTATGGAGTAGGCTACTTGTCATTAATTAAATCATTATGGTGAATAACCTGGAAGTTAGCATGCCCTACAAAGCATAATCCTCCTGTCTGGGGAGCGCTGAAAGTGACCGTGGTTTTCTTTACAGATGCAGCTCTTAATTCCTGTTTCTTCAACTGCAACAAGAACCAACACTAGCTAACTTTTTCTGTTAGGAAATGGTGGACTTGATGTCCTGACAGACTGTGGTTGTTTAATCTGCACAGATACAATAATTTGCTATGATGTAAAGTAGTGAAATGTAAAGACCAACTGGCTTATTAGACAATATGAAGTTGAAGTTATGTTGTGTTACCTGTGCTGTGGTGGTCAAGCAACAATAGGTCTATTTGGACAAGCTAATCATGACAACAACATAGATAGATTACAGGCCCTGATGCATTACCTCCACTCACACACCTGGACAACACAAACTATTTCAATTTTGCATTCATTTTGTTGACAGGAATATTTAAGCCCATACCTCACAAGATTGCGCCCTCGTCCCTCATGGCATGACGCACCTTTGCACTTTCCATTACAGCTGCTCAGACTCTTTCCATTAACCTGCAAATTGCTCTTTAAAATCACTGGGTGCCATCGCCACCTGGTGGTATGATGGCTGTATAGCCACTGAGGCACACAGATCCGCACACACATTTGCTGATGTCTGCCATGGCAGGAGTGTATCAAAAGTAATTAAAAAAAAAAAGATTACCGCCAATTGAGAGGTCAGCCTGAGTCTTAACTTATGAACTGTTTGTATTTCCAGCTCTTGGACCAAAATACTTAAGCCATTTATATTTATGTACCCCCATGCAGAGGCTATTTGTCTTCACATTCACAGATCTCAGTAGGCATTTAGAGATTCTTTTACACATTTATAAATCTAATTCTGTACATGTGGTGTGAGATATAGTTACACAACTCTCCACACACATCTGTAAATAGTTTTGCGACAACAATGGTAGTAAAGTCATAACAAGGTATCCGTAGGTGAATCTGCTGAAGGATCATACTTGAATTTGAATAGCCTACTTTTCCCACAACTGTGCAGTATGATGAAAACAACACTGTTAATCAGGTTGCTCAAAAAACAAGGCCTGGCTGTTACTCCTGTACAAATATACATGATTTAAACAGTAAAGTTACAGCCAGCTGCTTTCACCTTCTGATTTCATCGTGGATAAGCAGATGTTTGCAGGATTAATTATGACACATTCTTTACCTACAAAATTTTAGTCCAAACTGTGGCAGTAAGTTTTAGAGCCACCTCTGCCAACTGGGCCCATACAAATCCTGTAGCAATAGGGAAGTGCTTGACCATGTATCATTGTTATTCTATATGGTGGTTATAGTACAATATGCCTCTCTTTAAGTAGACAGATCACAGATGGTGTGCTGGCATAGTCACGTGTAGCAATATTTGAAGATGAAGTTTGTTTTTAATTACATGATGTTAGCCTGCAGCAATAATGTTGGAGTCACAGTAGCACAGTCACAGGGACTTGAAAGATTTTGGAGAGTAGCTGGTTCAGTGTCAGAGCAGGTACAGAGTGTGGACTGGTAGCTGGAGAGATTCCAGTTCACCTCCTGGACACTGCACGGGTGCCTTTCAGCAAGGCTCTGAACCTTTAACTGCTCTCTCTCCAGATAGATGCGTGCGTGTGTGTGTGTGTGTGTGTGTGTGTGTGTGTGTGTGTGTAAATTAAGAAAACAACAGCAATGAGAAAAAAGAATTTCCCCAAGAGGACAAACAAAGAGCCGGTATACTGTTTATTTAATCTTAGCGTTTGCCTCATTTTTCCTTTAAATGAAATCTTTCCAAGTGATTCATCATGGTTCCCAGTTAAAGTTGTGCAACAGTGAAATCATCGAGGCGTCTCTGCAGGGCAGACTCAGCAGACATGAGCCAGCAGTCCAGTGTTGGGTGAGAGACGATACTGTAGTCAACAGCATTGGACCTACAAAGGAAAGACATAAATAGACATGTATCTTTATATAATACAAGTAATTATAGCTCTCTAAGACAGCTTTATTTTTTAGACCAACTGATATGTACCTGGTAACGTCAGTCTCCTGGTCTTTGATCTTAAGCTTTGTTGAAGGAGTTTGTTGCACCTCCTCATACACTGCGGGCTTCAGAGCTGGACACACAGTGGACAAACAATAAAGCAATGACACTGAACAGCTGGCACTTAAATAGACACAGCACACATTTTTGTTTCTTTTAATTAATTGTTTTTCCATCAATCACTACAGTGCAAACAATGATTGAATATATTGTTAAATCATACAAACAAACTCAGCCTTTTCACCCACCTAAAATTCCTTCAGTGTTGTTGTCCGATGGCTGCTGTCTTAAAACTGGCCAGAGGAATTTTGTACCATCCTTCACATGGATTAAGATGACTATTCGTGTGTCTCCAGCTGTAACATCTATTTCCTTGTCCCGCCTAATCACTGTCAAACTAGAAAAAATATGGAACATGTATTAATTTTCATTAGGACTCTTTTGCACTTAGTTTAAAAGCAAAAGTTTCACATTTGAGGAAATATGTCGTTTCTCTTTCTTGCAGTGAGTTTAGAGAAGAAAGGATGTACAGTTAATAGGCAGCTACAGCCAGCTGCTGGGAACCTTAGCTTTGCATTAAGACTGGAAACGGGAAAACCGCCTGGCTCTGTCCAAAGGTAACAAATCCAATACAGTCGTACACCTTCTGAATTCACATTTCTGTCTTTCATTGAGCTAAAAGCCCTGACATACCAAGCTGACAGTCGGCCGTCGGTCAAAGTTGGGCTGTTGGTGAGCATCTGCTGCCCACGTCTCTGCAGTGTGTTCTGCACTGTTGCCCCTCATTGGCCCCCATCAACTTTTTTGTGGCAAATTTAATATATTAATATAATTGGCGTTGGTGACAGCAAAGCCCATTGGTGAATGAGATCATCCTGATTGGCAGTTCAGAGAGTCTGTACATATCACTGAGTATTATGATTCTTGCCATCACAATGCAAACAGTCACCTTCCAGCTGTGATATGATCCTGTCCAGTGTGGCGTGTCACTGTCTGTCCCTCGCGTACAGTGATTTCATTGGTGTCAACCTCAACTTGCAGGTCAGCCTTGAAGTGGATGACAATCTTTTTGAAGCCTCCGTACGCCACTGAATCAAGCTCACCATTCACAGACAGCTCTGATACAGAAGAGAACAAATGCGACTCAGCACCACATTTACACAGTACAAATGCACAGATCCTTTACTTGTAAAGTACCAGCTCAACAATGTAAAAAAGTACTCTATTACAAGTAAAAGTCCATCATTCAAAATCCCACTTAAAGGTTCAGTGTGTGGAATTTAGGGGGATATAGTATCAGCAGAAACTGGATCTGTTTTCTTTGGTGTATAATCACCTGAAAATAAGAATTGTGTGTTTGTTATTGTAGAGTGAGTCATTTATATCTATGCTGGGACTCTGGGAGCAGGTCCTTCCATCGTCAGCCACTTTAGTTAGCAGCTCCTCCGCGAAGAGCAGTGTTTGAAAAACACATTTTCTATTGTGAAACTGCTTTAGTCTGTGATTTTTTTTAATTGTTTTTTTTAGTTCAGTTCTAGGGACTTCTACTGCGGGGGCATAGTTTTTAGTTTTGTAACAATTAATAAAGAAATGGACAACGTGCGGATGTAACGTTGTGAGAAAGTGCTATGCCCTGCATCTTTTATCAGAGCGCTCCACCTTTTTTGTGCGGCTGCTCCGAGCACTTTGAGTTGAAAATCACTGAACTTGTCAGAAAGTTGCTGGTGATGTCACTGACACTTTTTTTTAGCCAGGCTACTGTCTAACTATCACAACGAAGACAGTAAAGCCCTTTTTGGAAGCAGATTGGCTGGCGGACACTGGTTGTTGCTGGTGAGTGTTGTGCTTTCATCCCTGTTCACTTTATACAACCTGATCTCATTCTGAAGTCATTGAAATCTGGCGCTTGGGCAGTGACTTGCGGCATCAGACACTAACGAAAAAAAGCCATCCTTTAACGTTGACATGATACGCTGCCAGTTGCTGTTTTAGTTTAACGGCACTTGGCTGCATCAGAAATGGGCGGGACAAGAACGAAAGTTAAGGCGGCAAAGTCCTAGTAGGGTGGGTGGGATTGGTGGTGGATGGGTCCAACAAACACTGACTTTTTCCCAAGACAGTGGTGTTTACATCCCATAAGATTATAAAGCCAAACCCTGTTCTTTTTCTCCTAAGCCTAACCTAACCACATGCGATACTTGTTGGAGGAAAAAAAACATCAATTCACATTATTGTACTGATGTAGTGTGTTTCTTTTGAAGCAGACTGTATGTAAATGGTAAATTTCCTGTCAAAACTGAAGTACAGTTCGAAAGAATACAATGCATGTAACAGGCATAACCTGACAAGGCGTCCCAGAGCATCAACAATTGACGCACTCAGGGTACCTTGCACGTCATATCTGGACGTGGAAAGCCTTTGACTAAACGTCAATATGTGATGAGGTCGGCGTGAGAATGTGTTGCTTTGTAAGCTTGTTTTTTGACTGTGTAGTCAACTTTCTGTTAATGTAGATTAACATTAGCTTCCTAGCTAATGTTGGTATCAGGATATTGTTGTCACAGAAAATTACATATGCGGAGTACTTTATTTTAAATAAAGCACTGGGAGCGCTTCTTTTATGAAGCGCTCCCAGTGCCCTGCCACCAGTCTCCTGCTGAAGAAAATCGTTTTGTGAACACAGGCCCTAAGCACATGCACATAGATATTTATTCAGTGTCTTTACCAGTTTTAACCACCTGGTCCGTTTGTTTTTGAGAGGAGGAGACCTCTGTGGATAATCTGTCTCCTGGAAAAAACCTCCTGAACAATGAACACTGAAGGAATTCTAACCGGGAAAAGTTTCAATTGGTTGCAATCTTCAGTCCTTACCACTAGATGTCCCTAAATCCCCCTACATTGCACACTCTGGACCTTTAAGTAAAACAGAAGTGTTATCAGCAAATTGTACTCAAAGAAAAGTTATTTTCCACCACTGCAAACTAGGGAATAATTATGGGTTGATGCACACTATGTAACGGACACAAGGAGGCACAGGGGTTTATTGACGAGCCTGTTAAAGGAATTTAAGGAAAACAGGAATGGCACAAAGAGGAACATTACTGACCTGTGCTGGGATGATGAAGTAGTTTAAGGTGAACGTCTCCAGTGACATCAAAGCACAGTGGAAGAGACATATTCTCAGTTTTTATCAAAAACCTGTGAGAAAGAGGAGCTATAGAGGAACACAGAGTCACACAGCTGAAGGAAACACTCATCCTGAAAATGACTCTTACTCTCAACTCCATTTAAGATGTACATTTAAAAGGTAAAAGCAATGAATAACATCTATTAGATACTCTACCATTAGCTGTTACGGCTTGTACAACCGAGGCTCTCGTTGTCATGAGGACAGGAGCAGCACCCGTATCAATAGACATAATACCTGTAAATACATTCACACAAGTCACTTAAATACATGTATATTACAAAGCATTAGAGGATATTGCATTAATGGACAGCATGTTCTCACGCCCAACCTCAGCCTCAGAACAAACCACTAAATACACATGTTGTTCTAATCCTCACCAGAAAACCACAGGCTTAATCAATACAAGTCCTACAAACTGAAAATCTGTGTAATTGATGGCTTTTGGTGCCTGTATTTAAAAACGTTCTTATTCTTATCAGATTATGTGATTGGCTTTTTTAATTTTAGCCCAAACAAAAATACACAGACCCTTTACTGCATGTTTTGCTGGGGTATGGCAGAGCCACCCACAAAAAAAAACAAACAAAACTGCAGTGTAGTGTAATACTACAACCAGTAGTAATACAAATATTATAATAATGGCATTTTATTTCTAATAATGTTTACATATTATACATAATAATTACTGCCAAGCTGTTCTTAATCTATTTTGTATCAAGTGTATTTTAAGTAAGGACCAATAGGTCACTCCTTCTTGCTGATCTACAGACATTTCTAAAATTTTAATTGCTTTTGTACATGTAGATAACATCTAGCATCTGTTTTTCATCTTTGTGGTTGTGATTCAAAAATTTCCAGGAGTAAAAAAGTTAATAAAATTATTGTATTATTGATAAATAAACTGTGTATGATGACTGTGTACAGATGTGCAGCTGTCTAATAATGAAACAATGAAATTATGATACAGTTAATTTACTTGAAATAATTACGATTTGTAAATTAGCTTGCAGCCTCCTCCACCCTCAGTTTGTCTGTTCAGTTCTTTTTTTACATAATAAAAACAACACATTGTACTATGAGAAATGCACAGATTTACTCTTGAGAAATGTATGCTATATGCTGTGGGATATTTACAGAATAAATTATTTTATATTAGTAATTAATCGATAGTGTTCCTGTCATGTCAGAACAGTGGAGATGTGTTTTGTTGTACTTACGTTGTGTCCGATGTCTATTCCTTCGTCCTGTTACTAAGAAAAAGATGAAACCACAAAATTACGGTGCAGTTGTTAATGTACGTTGAAATACTTATAAATTGTAAATCAGCTTTCACACTCCCTTCACCCACAGTTTTTCTGTTCAGTTCTTCTTCTTTTTTTTAAACAATGAAAGCAGCACATTGAAAAATGCAAAGATTTACTTGTGAAAAATGTATGTTAAATGCCGTAGGTCAGTGAAACTCAACTTATGGTGCCGAGTGACAAGCTGACCATTTTCTGATTTAAAGAAGCAACAGACAGCATTTTTGCCTATATATATCACTATGAAAATAATGTGGGTTGCACAGGGTAGTATACACAGTAAAATCAGTCTATCCGCGTTTACATAGGTTAGTTAGTGGCTTTGCAATAAGCCTCTGCCACCGGGGATGAATTTTCGTGGAAAAAATCTGCTTTACGGCAGGAAATGCGTCATGTATTGCCAAACTGGTCAGTCAGCCAATCAGGGACTGGAGCTGGTCCTTATGAGGATCTGGCCGGGGCATGAGATAGTTGAGTCAGGAGCACAATGGCAGACAGACAAAGTTTGGAGATAAGTGAAAAACGGCCTCCCAAAAGAAAACGAGCTCCTCTGTCTGAGGAGGCAAAGAAGAGCAAAAAGGAGAGTGATAACAGAAGAGGAAAAACAAGAGTAAACCTCAGTCAGGCGTTCAAGAGATGGAGGGAGCTCTGTGACCAAAGAGGCTTCAAAACCGGTGTCCAGCTAGCTTTCTTTCTAATGGATCAGTAAATAACACGGCTAAATGTTAGCTAGCTGAGAGAGGACTGTACTGTACTGGCTGCTAGTTCATTCCTAGCTGGCCAGCATTGCAAATCGCCACAACCAGGGACCGAGTAGCGAGTGTTGGTCGGCTGACATCCTCGTTGCTGTTCTACGGCAGCCCTTGGACAGTGATTAGAGGTATACTGGTGGCTTTACAGCCTACATTTTATTGATTATCTCTGATCCCCACGGTCAATTTGGTCTTTGCGACAGTCCAAGCAACACCGCTGACGCTAGGTGGCGCCAAGCTAAAAAAAAAAAAAAAAAACGAATCCTATCTGTTGCCTCTTTAAAGTGAAAATACATTAATTCACACTGGATTTTTTTTTTTTTTTGGTACTTTGAATGTACAGAATGTACTAAGGTGACAGATTACATAAAAGGATCAACTGGCAAATGTCATTACGCTAAAGTGGCCCCCGTGCAAAGTAAGTTGAGTATCCTGGCTGTAGGCCATGTAGAAAATACATAATTTTAGGTGGTAATCAGTAGTGTATCTGTCATGTCAGAACAATGCAGATGTATCTGTGTCCTACCTGGTTTAAGTAATGCTGCTGAAAAGAAAAGATGAAACCATGAAATTATTATACAGTTGTTAATTTACTTTGAAATACTAATAAATGGTGAATTAGCTTGCACCTTCCGTCAGTTTTAAATATACTGTATATAATATGGAGATCAGGATTCCCTTTCATCTCAGGATTGGACTTAGTGATGACACTGATGATAATGTGAGTTACAGTTGTTTTATTTATGACAGGCTGGACTGTCTCACACAGACCTGAAGAAATGCTCTGTCTCACACAGGCTCTGCCCTCTACTGGACTCTTTGGGTAATACTACTCCTCCAATCATGAGCATGCGTTCACACACACACTAAGATCTGAATAAACTAATTGGCCAATTAGGACGTGCCTACCTGAACATGTGTGGACCCTACAGTATATGAGGAGGTGGGTCTCTTCTGTTTCCAGTACTTCAGGGTCCCGCAGTAGGTCACCACCAACATCTCTGCAATGGGACTTCCCCCTGGTAATGACCATTGACGCGGGACATATTGAGCTCTCGCTGCCTCTCCTGCTCCCACCCAAGTCAGTGAGCCATCTGCATGAGAGGTTTTACAGCCTGGTTCACCCAGCTCAGGCAGCTTTTGTCTCGCTCCCTCTTCTAGACATCTGGCACTGTCTTGAGGTGTCCTGGCAGCAGCCATTAAAGATGAGAGCCCCTGTTTTTATTTTATTTTATTTTATTTTTTTAATATACTTTCGGGGTTGGTGCTTTGCTCAGAGGCACCTTGACAGTGCCCAGGAGGTGAACTGGCACCTCTCCAGCTACCAGTCCACGCTCCATATTTGGTCCGGACGGGGACTTGAACAGGCAACCCTCCAGTTCCCAACCCAAGTCCCTATGGTCTGAGCTACTGCAGGTTTGGTCGATTTTTTCAGGGTGCAGAGTCGCACAGAAACATCTTATCCCTTCTTATAAAGAAGTAGGCGGGCTACAGCAACTAACCTTTAGCCAGTCAGGATCAGTGTGGGTGAGTCTATAGCTCCTTATACACTGCCAGATTTTCCACGAATGTTGGGCCGTTTTGCAGGCAAGCTGCAAGCGTTTAGACACACAGAGCTGGATTGGTGAGTTGATCCGAGGTGCCCAATTTCTCGCCTCGTAGGGTAGTCAAATTGGCTGAACCCTTTTAGTTTAAACAGACTGAGGCGGCCTTCCGCAACGGGAGGAGCTGTCGATGACGCCGCACGTGTGAACCACTGGTGGTGGATAAACAGGAAACAGCTGATAGCGGGAATTAGCGAGCAGCTAGTAGCAAGAGGGAAACGCAAACCTGACAGACACTGTAAAGATGAGCAACTGAGGAGACAAGGAATTGCGCAGCCTCCTTGCCCTCGCAAATGAAGAGGCCATTAACCGTCAGATGATGGGAAAGGTGAGGAATGGGCCGACTTATGAGAGAACTGCCGAAGGACTGACCAGCCGTGGCTTCCCTCCCACGTCACTGTTTACATCATACACTGAGCAACACGTTTTTTTACTTGCTCACGCCTCCATTGCCCCGAAAAAGGTGTGTTCTGTATAAACAAAAGGAGGTAGGCGGCATTTTGCCGCACTCTCCGATTTTGTTTTTATGCCGCCAATGCTGAAAGAAGACTGAATTTTGCTTTCCTGCAAATTTGCACAATTCCTGTTTAAAAAGGGCTTATGTAATGCCACGACAGGACATTTATTCATCAGGCTCCACTCATGGTGCCCAAAGAGTCCTGTAGAGAGCGGAGACTATGTAAAATAGAATGAAGGTTACAATATTGTAACCCTAGTTCTATTAGCACAGGCAGAGCCTTCTATCAAGGGGCCATGTCGCTCCTACACCGCTTACTGAAAAGAGTGTAGGATGTTTACTACTGTGGTGTCCACATGTATTCAGGTAGGGACGTCCTGATTGGCTGGCTACATTTATTCAGATCTCAGTGTGAACACGTGGTCATGATTGAAGGAGTAGTATTACCCAAGAGTCCAGTCGAGGGCTCTGTGCTAATAGAACTGGGGTTACAATATTGTAACCTTCGTTATCACCCCAACATTTCAGGGTGCAGCCTACAGCAACCCTGGCAGACAGGGATTTTGATTTTGTCAGTGTAATTAGTAACTTTCTGTGCAGATATGAATACATACAGACACATACAGGTTATACATGCTGCATGTGTGCTGTATTCTGCTGACTATTTGTAAAATAAATTATATCACAAATTAATCAATAGTGTATCTGTCATGTCAGAACAGTGCAGATGTGTACTTTGGTACCTACAGGTTAGGAGATGTTCTTCATCATACTGTCCTGTTAAAAGGACAAAGACAATAACATGAAATTACAATACAGTTGTTAATTTACTTTGTACATTAACTTGCACCCTACTCCACCTTCAGTTTATAATATAAATAGTTTATTTTTCTGCGAAGACTTACTCATGAGAGAATATATGCTATAAAAAACATGTCATAAATCAATCAGTAGTGTATCTGTCATGCAGCTGTGTACTTATGTACCAGCAGTTCGTCTTACAATCTGTATCACGGTCTGTTGTTAAAAGCGAAAAAGATGATAACTCAGTTTATAATATAAATAATGCATTGTTCTGTGGGGATTTACTTTTGAGAGAGAATGTATGCTATTATGTCAAATTCATTATATTACAAATCAATCATGTCAGTATAGTTCAGATGTGCTCCTATGTCTTACCTACTTGACCAGCTTGTCCTGTTAAAAAGAAAAAGATAAATAGAATTGACATAGTTATTTATTCACTTCACAATACTCATGATGTTGACAAATGAACTTGTATTGGTGAAAATGTAAATGTCATGTCAATGTTTTCATATCCAGGACCATCATTAATGTCTGTCAATAGTCTAAATGACATATTTAATTGCAAACTGTGAATTAAAAACAGATGAATTTATCATTGCGTTAATCAAATAGTTTTATTATTGGGAATTAATTATTTGTTTCTTAACATCATTTCTGAATGTAAATTTTATGTCCAGTGCCACACCCACACTTAAAATTTGATTTATAAACACTAGTATTGCCCATAGACTGTAGACTCTACAGTTCTTATTAAAGTTGGAGTAGGCAGAGGTCTGGAACAGGCATAAAAACAAACAAAATGGCAGAATATGAAAACACACCCTACTCCTGTAGCTCCCCTCTTCGACCTAAGCCCCTCCCACCAGATTACCGAAGCACGCGCTTCATACAGTAACCCAGTGTTTCCCATACACTGAGGCCATGTTAACACGAAAAACAATCCGCTGAAAATGGAATCTTTTCTCATTTTTGTTTTGAAAAAGTTCAGCATTAAGACAACAATGTTTTGATAACAATCGCCTTGCACACAGATCCACAAAAATGATCAAAAACGCTGTAGTACACATGCCAGGCCAGTAGTTGGCGGTGTGACTTTGTAATGAAACAACACACGCCTGCACTCGTGCTTCCTTCTACAGAGTGGTGATGTATAAACAAACAAAATGGCAACCGCACAAATGTTTGTCTGGACAGACGATGAGGTGGAGTTGCTATGGTAAATCTACACTTTGCTGGAGAAGCGTTGATAATTTTGATAGGGTGAGCAGCACAAACAGAGCTCATGAGTCTGCCATTTTTGTTGTGATGGTTGACTGTCGTGTGCATGCCTAGTGACCGAAACCGTAATGTGCGAAAAGTCTCAGTTTTCAGAGGAACTGTGTTTTGCAAGTTTACATGACAACAAAGACGGTGCTGTTTCCAAAAAACTGTGCTCTGGAACCAGTTTTAAAAACGATGCATTTTCAGGCACCCAAAACGTGGCTTTCATGTAAACAATCAGCCAAAGTGCAACTAAAGTTTACAGTTTACAGTTGAAATCATTGTTGTATAAACAGGACCTTCATTGCACAGTTGTGTGGGGCTCGTTTACTTGGCCTCTCCTCACCCTGCAAAGACCTAATCACAAAGAGACAAGAATCAGCTAACAAGCCACTGTGCGGTCCCTCTGCCTCACTCCCCGCTGCTGTTGACTGCTTTGCTTGGAGGACACTGGGCAGCCGTTCTGGAGACCAACCTTCAGTCAGCGGCTGTTGCAGCTTGAACTAGGCCAGTGCAAACCCCCCGGCGCTGCATGTCACAGCGGGCTGATACTGGCTCTGACCTGTGTAATGGCGGCAATAGATGGCTGATCCGGTAGGAAGACAGGTCTTACCTGCCTATTCTCATTCTCAGGTCAGCAAATATTGACACTTTGACACACCCCTCAAGAAATGCCATCTCTCTGATATGACCTGTGATTGGTCAAAGTCTGGCGCCACAGTCTAGATTCTCTAAAGCCTGAAAACGGAGCCAAGCAGAGGTGCAGAAGTCTGTTTTCCTCTCAGTTCACTTGATTTACAGCGCGCTCAAAGCTTATTGTCTGTGTATGCTATTATGTCAGATTCACTATATTACAAATCGATCATGTCAGTATAGTTCAGATGTGCTCCTATGTCTTACCTACTATACCAGATCGTGCTGTTAAAAAGAAAAAGATAAAAAGAATTGACATAGTTATTTATTCACTTCATAATACTCATGATGTTGACAAATGAACTTGTATCAGGGAAAAAATGAATGTCATGTCAATGTTTTCAAATCAAGGACAATCATTAATGTCTTACGTTTTGGAAATGCTAAAAGGAAAAGGAAAAAGATGAAGTTACAATATACAGGTGTTAATATATTTTGTAGATTAACTTACACCCTACTCCACCCCCAGTTTTTAACATAAATAATGCATAGCTCTGTCAGGATGTACTCACGAGAGAGAATGTGTAATGCAAGATAAATTCTGTTTTTTAATATTAAAACATTAATTTCTGATAGAAGTGCAGGCATTGTACAACACTTATAAAATGAATGAAAGCATTTATGCTACAAAAAAATGTCATGATCTCCCCTGATCTCTTAGAGTTTCCTGTTTTATTTTGTTACTCACATCTCCTCTTGTTTCTGAGCACTTCACTTCCTGCCCTCGTGTTCTCCCGTCGGTTTTGATTGTCTGCCCCGTCCTGATTAGCTTCACCTGTCCCTCACTAGTGCTGCAGTGTACTCACCTGTTCTCACTTCCCCAATTAATGTCTTTGTACGTGTACTTGCCCACTTCCTTTGTTCTTTGTTAGATCATCTGAGGCCTGTACTATGAAGCAGGATTTGGAGTTAGCGAGGTAACTTCGGGGTTAACTCTGGGTTTTCAGTACCACAAAGCTGGTTTTCTTTTTACCGGGATAAATCACTGTTGTAACTTATGCTAAGCAGCTAACCTGCTCACAGCCTGTCAACATCCCGACCTCTGACCAATCAGATCACTGAAGAAAAAAGTATCCATGGACAAAAGTCCGCACTCTCAGGTAAAAAGAGGAGCCTATACTGTATATTATTTAAGGTCAGAAGAACCATTTCATTGTTCCAGGGCTCTATTTCCACTGGTTTTAAAACAAAGCTTCTAACAAACACACAGATCATTTACACACTTAACACATGATTTTAGCAGGATTTTAAATTATGTTAAGTTTACTTAAGTCTGCATGGACAATGCTGCTACTTTAACACTCAACGCTCAAAAATAACATGAGACATGTGTGATGAGAACGAGGATAAAGCAGATATTCTATGAGTAAAATAATCCACACAGTTAATTGGCTCCCGTTATTATAAATGCCACATTTCAGTCAGACAGACCTCATCAGTCATCAACTACTTTTCCACCCTTTACTTCAGCAGCAGAAACAGTCTGGCATCACCTTAAAACGTTTTATGTGACATGTTTGGAGCAGTTTCATCAACGTCCAACTAAACAGTAAAAAAATACTCTGTACTAATGTCACACAGGCCCATAGCTCCATGATACCTCAGGGCTGCCAACTTTTGACTTCAGCTTGGAGTGAGATTTGTTCCGGGAAGGCCTTATGAACCAACTCCCAGAAAAAACATGTAATTTAAAACAAATTTCGTGCATTTCTACACCACCTAACCTCTTGGATTAAGGCAAGAAAGAGCAATCATGTATAATGTTAACCAAAAATGTAAAATTATATTACTAGATTTCAGCATTGAGGTAGTTACATACATAATCCAGACTAAAATCCATGGCCCCGAGTGTCTGTCGCTAGTGCACATCTTAATGTGTCGGGGAGTGAGGTTTTATGCACAGCACTGTACCTGCTGGCTACCGCTACACATAGGCATGCCAACCTAAAAACCTATTATTTGGAATCGTGAGAAAGCGACAGAGACACAGAGCATTCCCGTAACCATAGTAACTCACTCGCTCCTGCCTGTGTGCGCACGGCATGAGAGGAGAGGAAGAGACGCTGACTGAGATTACTTGGAGCAGCATGCATGGGAATAAATTACAATATAATAGATATCTGTATATTTCTTGCTTTCCCCCGATGACCTGAATAATACGGTGCTGCTGCTGTGTTTTGCTGCTCTGTCTTGTCTGTCCGTGCGCTGTCATTATCCTCTTTTCACGCCACGACGTTATCAGTTATGAATTTAGTTTTCACTGCGTGAGAAAATGGACATGTGGCATGAGAGCGTGTGAAAAGTGTCAGTTGTGTGAGTCTCACGGTCAATGCGTGAGAGTTGGCAGCTGGTGATACCTGCATGTAATTTAAGTCTTGGCTGATGGTGAATTTTTGGATTGGGTTTTCAATGTCTCTACATTTCTGTTATAAGATTACAGATTGTTGTTTACCTCCCACGCCATTGACATTTTATTGTCTCACAGTCGCAGACACTTTCGGTACTGTTTCATCGCGGAAATCCCGGGGGGGACAGGGGGGACATGACTCCCCCTTCAGTAAAGCTGTACCCCCCTAGAATCATTTGAGACACAATTAATAATTTTTGAACAATGCAGTAGTATTTATTGAAAGCACAATGTAAGCGGTGCTCATTATAATCACGCAATAATGTGCTATTTAAATCTTAAAAGATTTAGTCCCCCCCCCCCTCCCATTCCTAGTAGTGGTATATCCCACACTCTTTCCAACGGGCGGGGCTGCTTGGCAGCAGTAGCAGCGTGTGGCTGGAACCGCTGCCCACATCGCGCATTGCAGGGTAAGATGTACACTCACACAGATACACTTTAACTTACACAAGTTACAACACATCCCATTTACTGTTACAACAAGCCCCAGGCCCAGGCTGATAATATAAACTGTCTGCAACATTTCTCCTGCATTGTTCAAAAGCCTACTCAATTACGAGTGCTGCTAAGCTAAAAGCTAATGATTAAGCTCAGAGTTTAGTGATAGTCAGAGAGGACAGGACAAGAGCAGTCAGTGGCGGAGCAATGGGTACCTGTCTGTAGGCTCTCCACCTGTCAGTGAGACAAACATGAAAGACGTGCAGATGAGGAGCGATCATTATGCGTGACTATTATGCACGGTTGTGAGGTGCGCAGCGGCAGATCTCACAGCACACTGTTTATAAACCATTTTACCAGTTTAATTGCAGGAAATGTTTAGTTTTAGTTTTAGTTTAGTTAGTATAGACATTCACTCTGCCTGCTGGAGAGATAGAGAGAAGATTAAAGCGTCAAATTGCAGTAAAAGATGCTGTATAGAAGACAGGATACAACTTTTATTCCTTGTCCCCCCCTGGAATTATTCTCTAAAATTTTACTGTTTATTGCCCCCCCCCAACTATGAAATAGGATTTTCGCCCCTGTATGAAGTAGTCTACTTCATTCATGGTTCTAATGATGCCTCTTTCACATGAATGCGCTCGTGGCTGAATAGGAAAACCCAGAGTTGACTGAACTAGCTGACAACCAGCTTTGTAGTACCGGTTATTCAGGCGGCTAATGTTAGGGTTAATCAAACCAGATAGTAAAAATATATCCTGTGCAAGTTGAACTGGCTTCATAGTTCAGGCCTCTGCTCATGGTACCTTGTGGTTTTCCTGCTGATTGTTCCTGCCTGTACAATATAATATGAATTCATCAGTAGTGTATCTGTCATGTCAGAGGTGGTGCAGATGTGTACTTATGGACCTGAAGTTCGTCTTACCATCGATGTCAGGGTCTGTTGTTAAAAGGGAAAAAAGATGACAACAATGAAATTACAATACAATTACAATTTACTTTGTAGATTTACTTGCACCCTACTCCACCCTCTATCTATCTATCTATCTATCTATCTATCTATCTATCTATCTATCTATCCTTTGATATACAGTATATTGATATACATTCATTTATTTATGTATTGATCTATGTTTTTTTTTACTTAGTAGTGTGTATGTACCCAGTAGGCCTATAATCATTTAACTTTAACATATCTTGTGTGTGGAGTATTATGGCCACTGTACACAAGTTCAAGAACTCAGCAGTAACCTTCAGAATTGAGACTAAACTAATTGGTTATTTATTTTCCCATTTCGAACGGTGGTGCCCCAAGTTGGATTTAATGCAAGTTACTTTCTGTTATTTAATATTTAACTTTCATTTCCAATAGAAGCACAGGCATTCTACAACACTTAAACATAAATCAGATTATTTATGCTACAAATTAATAACCACAATCTTAATTTTCAGTTTTTTTGTTTGCATTGTTGAGCAAAGAATGAGAGGATTTACTCATGAGAGAGGATGCACGCTGCATGTGTCCTGTATTCTGTTGACTATTTGTAAGATACATTATATCACATATTAATCAATAGCGTATCTGTCATGTCAGAACGGTGCAGACGTGTACTTCGGTACCTACAGGTTGGGTAAAGTTGTCTACTGTAGAGTCCTGTGAAACGGACAAAGATGATAAAATGAAATTACAGTACAGTTGTTAATTTACTTTGTACATTAACTTGCACCCTATTCCACCCTCCGTTTATAATATAAATAATGCATAGCTCTGTGGAGATTTAATTATGAGAGGAAATGTTTGCCATGTATTCAACACATTATATTATAAATTAACCAATAGTGAGGCTGTCATGTCAGTATAGTTCAGATGTGTACCAATGTCTTACCTGGCATAACAGGTGCTGTTAAAAAGAAAAAGATAACAAAAATAATTAGCATGGTTATTTATTTACTTCACAATACTCACGATGTTGACAAATTAACTTGTATTGGTGAAAAATTGAATGACATGTCAATGTTTTCAAATCCAGGACCATCATTAGTTTCTATCAACAGTCTACCATTGCTGCACGACACTTAAGTATTAGAAATGAATGTTTATATTAACTGAATGACATATTTAATTGCAAACTGTGAATTAAAAACAGATTAATTCATCATTCCGTTAATCAAATAGTTTCATTATTGGGAATTATTGTTTGTTTCTTAACATTATTTCTAAAACGTTCATTTTAATAAATGTTTGCTATGTATAAAATACATTAAATTATAAATTAACCAATGGTGTGGCTGACATGTCAGTATTCAGATGTGTACCTATGTCTTACCTGGCATAACATGTGGTGCTGTTAAAAAGAAAAACATAACAAAAATAATTATTTATTGTTGGTTATTGCAAAGTTACAATACTCATGATGTTGACAAATGAACTTGTATTGGTGAAAATGTAAATGTCATGTCATGTTTTCATATCCAGGACCATCATTAATGTCTGTCAATAGTCTAAATGACATATTTAATTGCAAACTGTGAATTAAAAACAGATGAATTTATCATTGCGTTAATCAAATAGTTTTATTATTGGGAATTAATTAATTGTTTCTTAACATCATTTCTGAATGTAAATTTTATGTCCAGTGCCACACCCACACTTAAAATTTGATTTATAAACACTAGTATTGCCCATAGACTGTAGACTCTACAGTTCTTATTAAAGTTGGAGTAGGCAGAGGTCTGGAACAGGCATAAAAACAAACAAAATGGCAGAATATGAAAACACACCCTTCTCCTTCAGCTCCCCTCTTCGACCTAAGCCCCTCCCACCAGATTACCGAAGCACGCGCTTCATACAGTAACCCAGTGTTTCCCATACACTGAGGCCATGTTAATACAAAAAAACAGTCCGCTGAAAATGGAATCTTTTCTCATTTTCGAAAAAAGTTCAGCATTAAAATGACAATGTTTTGATTACAATCGCCTTGCACACAGATCCGCAAAAATGATCAAAAACGCTGTAGTACACATGCCAGGCCAGTAGTTGGCGGTGTGACTTTGTAATGAAACAACACACGCCTGCACTCGTGCTTCCTTCTACAGAGCAAGGCTATTCAAGAGAAGACTGAGACACGGGGTCAAACATGGGGGGATTGCACATGCGCAGTGTAACTTGAGCTGCGATGCTGGAAGGTGACAGCAGGGGCGCTGGATAAAAAGCGCAGGATCCGCTCAGGCGATCAAGGAGTGCGGTCTGCTTGGACTTTTGGACGGCGGCTGCCTGAATTTGTTGGAATTGCATGTAAACAATCAGCCAAAGTGCAACTAAAGTTTACAGTTTACAGTTGAAATCATTGTTGAATAAACAGGACCTTATTTATTCAATTTTACTTCATTGCACAGTTGTGTTGGCCTCTCCTCACCCTGCAAAGACCTAATCACAAAGAGACAAGAATCAGCTAACAAGCCACTGTGCTGTCCCTCTGCCTCACTCCCCGCTGCCTACCTAAGCTATAAATGCAATAAATTGAGCATAGCGTTAGCTCAGGCAGGACATGATGTCAAGCTCAGCTCACATCCCAGCTACATCAGCTGATCTCAAACAGCCCAATCAACTGATGGAGCAACTGATTGATGGAAGGGAGTCAGTTGATAGATCACATGATTCCTTTCTATGCAACTATTGGCAAAGCTCATTCAGGGCACCCTATTTAAACTGCTCTGGCCTGCCTACTGTTGCTGCTTCCTCTGCAAGCTGCTTTGCAACCTGCCTCCACCCCAGCTCCTCCTTTTCATGCTGTGTCTGACTTATCAATGTCATTTCTGTTTGTCATTGATGCTGCTCTGTTCTGTTCCTGGGGGGTCTTTGCTGCTGGTCTCCCTGCCATAGGCTTTTCATGTAGGCACATGGAAGGGCAGAGAGGTATGCTCTCTCTGCCTCATGCTTTCCACGTAGGCACATGGAAGAGGCTTTCTGCGCAGGCCTGAGGAAAGGCAGAGAGGCCCCAGAACAGAGCAATACCGCCAAATATAATACTGCAAATGGAAATAAAGTTTTCTTTGACTAAAGTGTTCCTGACTGAACTGTATTTGTACGATGTGATTACACCGCCTGTTATCCTATGTCTTTCCTGGAATAACAGCTGCCCTGATAAGAGAGAAATGTTGACACCTGATTTTGCATTGTATTTATTTTGTTCACATGTGTGTTGCTTACCAGAAAGATGTGTCATGGATCGATGATGCGATACACGGGGCTGTGTCTGTGAGGTTTCACTTTCCTTGGGTTTATGGAGCACGTCTGTGGTCTCCCCCTGAGGCTTGGTGACAACCATGGATGTGAGGGGCGTCACAAAGCTGTACTTCAGCGACAGCTCCAAGGCCTCTTTCTTCACGTTCTCCTTCTCAGGTCCAGATAACAGCAGCCTGTATCACAAATTGTGTACATACACTGTCACTGTCATTTTCATCGTGAGGAAATGCCCCAACATCTATGCCAGTCAAGCCTATGCTGGTAAACGCCTTATGCTATGATGATAACTGTTATTCATTCAATTTATTTGTGGTAAATAATAAGAAATATGCTGATGATCACCTGCTTTATGTTAATAAGAATAATACAATAAGAAAGAGAAAAGGTGGTCGCCATCATACTCACTCTTTTTCCAGAAGCTGTTTGACTGTGAGGTAGGCCCAAACCCTCTGAATGCGGTTGTCAGACACTGTTCCAGTGGACTCCACAGTGGCATTTGTCTCAGAAAACGTTAGCCTTCTCCTCCCCTGTCATAGGTCAAATTAATTTATATGTGCAGGGGCTTTCACAAACCTTTCAGGAGATTATGTGCAGCGTGCAGCGATCTTTACCGAAATGGCCACAACTTGTGGAGTGAAGGTCTCAACGTCGTTGTTAGTGATCTGACCGGCCACCACGATCTCAGAGCCGTTATAATACTGGCTGAAGTTAGTCTGGGTGAGATTAGTCCCACCTAAATAGATCATTGTCACATCTGTCAACAGGGGAGTGGCCACCTCTTCATAGAATCCCTGTTGACACACAGTATGGACACTGCATGAATGCTTAATCTCTCCACAGCCAACCATGGATCTGTTTTATCTGTGGAAATGTAGAGTATGCCACATATTGTGAGCAAGTGATTTCAGGTACCTTCAGCTGTAAATCAGCATCAGAGTCCTGATAAATCCGTCGTGCCACACCATTGTTCTGCAGCGACATCTTCTCAAGGAACTCAAAATTGACATCAAAACCAAATCCAAGACAGTAGAGTGGGAATTTGTCTGCAATAGCCCCTCTGACATTTGACTGGATTATTTCAATATTCGTCACCCCTGCAAAGATACAAGTTTAAAAAGACACATTACATTCATTTCTTTAAGTATTTGTGTATGTGTTTGTGTGGATGTGGGTTTTATTGTAACCTGAGGTTGGGTCTCCATCAGTGAGAAGTATAAGGATAGATGCTGAACCTTCTCTTGGGTGTGCATTCAGTATACTTGCTCCTTCCAACACTGCTTTGTTAATGTTTGTGCCTGAAATGAAATGAAACAAATGTTTAATTTCTGCCATTTCTGAAATGTTGTCATCCCTTCATAAAATATGAATGAAAAACCTTACCTCCTTTGGCTTGAATACCACGTGCAAATGTCTTGGCACTTTCCAGGTTTTTCTTGTTGGCTTGAACAAGTTCTTGTTTCCAGTGGTTAATCGAGTTAGCAAAAGTAATTAGACCAAAATAGTCCTCCTCTGCCAGGTCGTTCAAGATGTGGAGTAAGGCTATTCGGGTCTGGGCAAAAACATCATTCACACGTAAGAACTTATATCGACAAAAAGTCACCATGAAATATTATCTGTTTGACATGTCCTCAAACTGTATATGAAATAAAGTTTTCTGTGAAGTGAATCATAGACAGTTGAATGTCATAAACTAAAAAAACTCCAGTTCTACAGCTGTAATCTGTCACAAACACATACTCTTTAAATAACCTACCTGTTGTATTTTTCTGCCGTGCATTGAGCCACTTCGATCAATAACGAAGACTACATTTTTCGGTATGCGGGTAAGACTAGATGGAGCAAAGTGATGAACAAAGTACCCATCTGAAGTCTTGGGGGAGAAAGAAGAAGTTTGATAGGTTAAAAAAGATTGTTGAAAAGACGGGAGAAGATAAAAATATCCACTTAAGTAATATAGTAATTTTTTATAACGCTAATAAAGCACTCAGAGCCAACAGTCTTCCAGGAAATGGACTCTCACTGTACCTTGATGTCTCCCAGTGAGGTGTCCCTGTTGACATCATAAGTGATAACCAGATCTCCATTCATACCCTGCTCTCCACAGCTGTCACACGTTTTCTGTTGAGCCTCTGTCGGGTAGAAATACACCCACGCCTGGAAACAGGACGAATCAGGTTACAGACTCTTAATAGGCATGAAAGTTGATGAAGACATTCTATCAGTCAAAAAGATCATTTTTGTTAAAACTGATTCGTTTCAACTTCATTGTCTCTGCACAGTGCTGTGAAAGATAGATGGATAGACAGACGGACGGATGGACGGACGGACAGCACCCAGTAGCTTATTACACAATGCATACAAAAACACAGATACGCAGTTGAGCACTACTGGTACAATAAAATGCAGTGTGACGTCAAACCAGAAAGTGAAAACTGCAAAAGTGCACACAGATATACTGTATATAAAAATGAGTGGATGATACAAATGCCTATCATACACCAGTAGACTTGTTTATGTGTTTTTTGTGTGTCTGAAACAACGCAGCCACTGTACACAAGTCAGGAACTCGGCACCAACTTTCAGAATGGAGACTGAATTTAGAATTTTTCTCTTTTCGAAGGATGTTACATTGAGGTGGATTTATAAATCCATCCACCCATTTTCATCCGCTTATCTGGGGCCGGGTCGCGGGGGCAGCAGGCCAAGCAAAGCACCCCAGACGTCCCTCTTCCAAGCAATGCTTTCCAGCTCCTCCTGGAGGACCCCAAGGCGTTCCCAGGCCAGATGAGATATGTAATCCCTCCAGCATGTTCTGGGTCTGCCCCGGGGCCTCCCACCAGAGGGACGTGCCCGGAACACCTCCAGCGGGAGGCGCCCAGAGAGCATCCTGATCAGATGCCTGAATCACCTCAACTGACCCCTTTCGACGTAAAGGAGCAGCGGATCTACTCCGAGCTCCCTCTGGATGGCAGAGCTCCTCACCCTATCTCTAAGGCTGAGCCCAGCCACCCCACAGAGGAAACTCATTTTGGACGCTTGTATCCGCAATCTCATTCTTTCTGTCACTACCCATGATACCCATGGATGGCTTCATCACACTGTGACCTCCAGCATGCACTGGGGCGGTTTGCAGCCGAGTGTGAAGCCATCAGGATGAGAGTCAGCACCTCCAAACCTGAGGCCGTGATCCTCTGCCACAAACCGGTGGATTGCCCCCTCCAGGTCGGGGGAGAGTTATTGCCTCAAGCGAGGGAGTTCAAGTATCTCGGGGTCTTGTTCACGAGTGAGGGTAGAATGGAGCGTGAGATGGAATTATAAATGTGGCTATTTAATATAAAACATATTTTTTCTGATAGCCAGAGTTGAGTGCAATCACTTTCCTTCATCATCGTTGCACCAATTTATCAATGTAAAGAGATGTGCACAAGGACAAGCAATAAGCCAGAATGCAGTATGGCCAGTGATATTATGACTCCATGAGACATAGTGTAGTTAAACACTTTGGGCAGAATAAGAAGCAGCTAAATTGAAAAGAGAATTTTAAATCACAGCATGCTGTACCTGTTTGTCTGCGTGTGTCTTGGTGATGGCATTAGCCAGAGATTTTGTGCTTAGTCCTCCTTTAACCTCGATGAAATTGATGCCGGCTTGCTCATTAATATGCACATCAACCTGCCAATGAGAATAAGTTAAATAAAAGAGAAGTTCTGACCATGAAGACGTTTTCACCCTGGCATTGTTTTCCTGAATAGATACCAATAAGAAAAACGCACCTTGAAGTCTTTGACAGGCTGCATGGGTTGAGCGTGGATTTGCAGCTCGTACTTGCCGAGCCTGCGTTTCAGCAGTTCCTCATATGTGAGTTCAAAGGTGACCTTTTTGTGAGCAGCCACATTCACGGAGGTCTTAAATTCCTCGAGGGTCCTCCCTACAGAACTGCAAGAGAGAGACGATAATCATTGCAGTAAAGCATTGGTTTCCTGGTGACCCCTTAAAATGAAACAATACCTACTTTTTGTGTATTCATGACCCCTCATTTGAGAAAAGCTAGAAAAAAATGGTCATATGATGTGTTTTCTTTTCCCCTTTCCTCATCTCGAAGGACACATGTACCTGACAATCCCAGCGCTTTGGCCTCGGGACACAGCCTCAGTGTACTGCTGCTGAGCTTTCTCTTTACCTTTCACAACACCATCGTACACTTGGCCATCTATAAACCTGAGGGAGATCAAGGAAAAGTCTTGGTTTATATGCATACGCCTAAGTGGCCAACGATTTATTTTCATGACTCTTAGATCTAAAATTCTTAATGTGCAAATACTGGTAAATATTCATCTTTGCTTCACACACATTCTGAATTTACTGATGAAGGCGTTCTTGGGAATCCGGACCTGGAATTCTATTTCCTTTGACTCGTCCATTCGATTGGCCACGCGGCTCGTGATAACAGTGGTTGCATAACGACTGCTCACTGTGGAGTTGATGTGAAAGCTGTAGATGTCCCAGTTGTCCTTGACAAATACAGGTAGAGGCACATTTCACAATAAAATAAATGGCTTTGTTGATGTCGCTGGCTGACGACCAGCTGACCAAAGATCAGTTGATGGTCAATAACTAAGTGTAGGTGGGTGGCATCAGTGAAATCTCATTGCTCTAACTGCAGAAACACCCCATTCTTGTTATTGCTTTATCCACTGGTGGAATGTAACTCAGTATATTTACTCAATTCTGTACTTAAGTACAAATTTGTTTGTTCTTTACTTGAGTTTTCCTTTTTTCTGCAACATTATACTTCTACTGTACTACATCTCATCAGCAAATTTTGTAATTTTTTTCACTCCACTTCATTTGTCTGACAGCTTTAGTTACTTACTACAAATTGAATGTGAACTTTTGTGATAAACGAAAGGATGACATGTTTTTCATGGGCTGAGAAAATTCTTCTACATCTTAAACTCTTTATAGACCCTCTTGGATCAGCAAAAAAATGCATCATCACAAAGCTGAAAACAGGGCTGGTTTTTCTGACACCATGAGAAGTTGATTCATTAGAGATACATAGATCTCACAGGACAGTGACACTGCAAACATATGATGATCATAGAGAATATGGTGCATTGCTGTAGATTAAACTACCCAACAGTATATAAAATAGTTCAAATTAGCAGCACCTTACACATCTATGCAGTAAAATGCAACATGCACATTAATACAGCAGTAATATTGATCCGGAAACAAAACTAAACCACTGACAGGGACTTTTTTTTACTGCACAATGAATGAGTACTTTCCCAACGAAAAAGAAAATTCAAAATAAGATGTCTTGTTTGTCCAGCCTATTTCTCCTAGACTTAACTGAGCTCAATATAACATTAATATGAGATGTTGGTGAAGATTCTCAGTCATCCAGGTCATGGTCATCTTACGTGCTATATCACAGACAACTGGACTTGCTTGAGTTTATTGAAGATGTCTTGCTTCTCATCCAAAAGGCTTTTTCAGTTCTTCTTCAGTTTGAATTGAAGAAGAACTGAAGAAGCCTCTTGGATGAGAGGCAAGTCCAGTTGCCTATGATATAGCACTTAAGATTAATATGAGATTTTGACCATTTTCTCATACCTTTTAAATTCAGCTCCTGAGAAATATTCATCTTGTCCCATGCCTGGTCCTAATTCGAGATCTTAAAATACTCTTCCTCGTGTCTCACTGCAGTTATCTTTATTTGTCTGAAATAATAATTTCTTGAAATAAAAGTAAGATTCAAAAATAATATAATAATTACATCATATAAAGCCTCAAAAGCCTTGTATAAATTTGTCTCTCATCAATGATCAAATTCAAGTCTCAAGTCTGTGTGTGTCTTTCATCTGAGAACTCCTGTGAGCACAGCATAAGAACTCCTGCTGATTTATTTGTTTGGTCCTTATTTCCTCCCGTGGAGGGTTGTGTGTATGTTTAGGGGGAGGGGGGTGTTTGGATAAACAGACCATGATTGAGTAATATCCAAAAAGAAGCTGATTTACAAGAAAAAAAGACTGTTGTCTTCCTCTGGGTTTAGTTTACTTGAAGTATATTTTGCTAATAATAACACTTACATACTTTTACTTCACTGAGGTTTTTAACGCAGCACTTTTTTTTCAGTGTGGTATTCGTACTTTTATTGAAGTAAATGATATGGATATTTCCTCCACCGCTGATGTTTGTTTTCACATACGACAATCAACAGAGGCAAAACAACAAAACATGTGATTTTAAATCAGTGGTCGCAGGTAGATAGTGGGCTGATAGTGTTTATATGCGTGTTTGAAATGTATAATAGAGGTTATTGCTCAGATTTTGGTGTAAGTGTGACAAAATGATCTCAATGTCATGCACTCTCCCAACAGTCTTTAAGGTGAACTACGCCCATTTTCAAAATTAATACATGTGATTTCTAGGATCTAACACAGTCCAAAAATATTAGTTAAAATGAACAACTCTGTCCCAAATCCAAAAACTACAGTGCTAAAACTCAAATTTGCAATGTCATAAGATATAAAGTCTAGAGCTGCTCCATAGATAATAAGAAAAGATGTTTTAGATGGCACTGAGAGCACCCAGGGGAATGTTCTGAGTATATGGGCACATTTTCTGTTTCAGAACTAAAAACACTACAATAGAATAAAAAAGAAAAACATTCTGTGTATCCACAAAATCAAGCTCCCATGTATTGTCTATGAGGCAGCTCCAGACCTTATACTTTTCTGACATCACAAGTTGAGGCTTGTTTCTCTGGTTTCTGGCTCTGAGAGAGAGTGACTCATGTTCACAAATATTGATTGAACTTTGGAAATCATCCTAAAATGTAATGATTAACATCATGGGGATCAGCTTTTTGTGCTCAAAAGGGAGTTAAGTCCACCCAGTGTGACTGTGTAAAAAGATTTATAGCCCAACAACATGAATAATACATGTTCACACAGGCAACAACATGTTTTTGTCACTTAAAACAACATTGCATTATCATTATACTTCCCTGGAGTTTTACCGTAACCTAACTTAAATAGATATACTCGATAGATTCCGTTGTCTTGCAGTGTGGTGGTCTGTCCTTTTGGTTTTGTCTTACCTTGTTTGGTAGTGTGGTAACCAAAGCCAGGAGCAGCCCAAACAGGGTGATTTGCACCAGAGATCTCTCCATGATGGATGGCACTCTGGTTGAAGTCAGGCAGCTGAAACAGTCTTTTTATACTCAGACAGACAAGAAAAACATTAATGTGTGCGTAATGTTTGGTTCTTTTTTAGAGCAAATTTTCTCTGTCGTCTGTTTGAACAACTCACTAGCATGCACGCCCACACACAAAAAGATGTTCCCGCCTACTGTCCTTCTCTGCATATTAACAGGAATCACACACATAGCAAACAGAAATCGCCATGACAGGTTGAAAAAGCAGACATTTATCAGAAATTCAAGTGCTTATCTGAGCTTTATTTTTATCGAGTGTCCAGCCTGCCCACTCTGCGAGGAATTTGTTACACTGAAAGCTTGTAACACAAACCTAGGTTTGAAAAATGAAAGAGACACACAGAGACGTTTTGGCTTTATAGTATGTTTAGTATGTAATGAAACAAGTACGTGACTAACATTGTATGGTGTCAAGCAAAAATGAATTTATTATTTCTGTCTTCAAGTATGTACAGCTTCTGTGAGAGAGAACCGATCTGGCGAGGTCAGGAAATGGCGGGGAAAACAGGTGATACAGCAGGCAAAAGGAACCATACACCTAGCTTTCATTGCAAGCAATAAACAGATCAAATACAGGGAGTGAAGCGCAAAGAAAATAGCTGCATCAGAGATGTTCTCAAGAAAAACAAAAATAATATATTTCTCATCATGGGAGAAATTCTGCCTTTAAGACAAACTAATGCAGTGCCCATTCAAAACGTTGGCTGTTCAGAATGGGCCGATTGCTTGGCCTTCGGTATTGCCACTTGCAACTTTCTCTAAAACCGCTCATCCAAGCAACTTCACACGTGACACTGTGTCTTCTTTGGTGCTAAACAGTACACCTGCCATGACAACGCTGCGTCTCTTTAGTAATGCTAGATCATACTTGTCATTTGCTAACAGCTAGCTATTTGTGACCAGGCTATTTTCAGGAACAAAAGCATTACAAAGTTATGACTTAAGAAAGTTATGACACTGATTCTTAAAATGTTTGAGTTTGCTATAATGTAACACCTCCAGTCTCACTTTCTTTATCTGTTCTTAAATGTACTGTAGTGAGCAACAGAGAGCGAGTTTTACCCAGGCCAAATTTGCATTTCTGACAATAGCAAAAGCACAACCTGCCCTACTCTGCTTCTGACTGGCTTATCCTTACGTTCTTACAATAATCCTAAGTAATCCCACTCCTCTTGCCTTGACCTAATCAACCCAACAAATGAAGGCAACAAGTACTAGCCAGTCAGAGGGAGAGCATGGCAGGTCATACCTTAGCTATCAGCATGCCATTCAGCGGTGTAAGAACTAATACAGGTCCCCTCTCAGTACCATGAATGTATAAAGAGAACGAGATACATTATTGGAGACAGGGCATCATTCATTCCTATGAAAATTGCTCAGAGCCACATGAGGCCAAAGAAGGTCAGTATTCTTGGTATGACATTACCCGAGTCTTGTGCATTATAGGACCCATAGAGCAAGCACACTAGGGACTTACAGTGACCAAGCTCAGCCAAGAGGTTAACTTCCCGCCCTTCTCTAACTTGAATGGGGATAAAATTATTCAATCATGCACCTCCTCTAGACTTTCCCAATGTTATCAGACCAAATGGATCAAATTGTGATAGTGACATGAGTCATTTGCAGGGGTTGTGATGCTCAAAACAAATGTAACCACTGATTTACAGACGTCTCTTTCACAATATAAGTCTATGGGAAGAAGTCTTTCGGGCCCCGTGGCATCACCTGACAAACCCAGAAGTTGTAATTCCACATGTGGCTACTATGTAAAATTGTCTCAAAGCCTGGCGCTGTTCCTGAGGGCTTCTCAATACACTACACAGCTGGTGCTCCTTAAAGTCAAGGAAGGATCCTTAAATTGCTGAATGTTAACGAGACTACGTCATCGAATCCCACTGAGGGACTGTTCCAATGTCAAGGATCCTTCGAATTCTACCAAGGACCAAGTCCTTCCTTCAGAGAATTTTCAAGAATGCATGTGTGTATCCTTGAATTCTTTGCGCACAATATGCCAGAATTGAAGGGAGGGTCTCTTCAATGACGCACACCTGGGCACTTGCTAGCCTGTTCCGATGTGTTTTCACTGAATGCTAGTCACGATTCTTGCCTTGCCTCTGTAGGACCCAACTTGAAAGGACCTGCCCTACCAAGGAAGCATCCTTGACTTTGAGAAGCACCAAGTGTGTATGCACTACTAATAAATATGTCCCATAGATCTCAAGAGCTCAAACTTGGGTTCTCTGCAATAGACCTGCCAAGTGGGAAGTCGATCTGATGAGCAGTTATCGAGAAAATCAAAGGACAGACATATAGACAAACAGAGGCTCCTTCTTTTTTAGTTAGATTATCATCACACTGTGCAAACATGTCAGTTTTTTTTAAAGCAGCACTCCCCAGTTTTCTACATTAGGTTCTGTTTACTCAACACAAGGGTGTGTAACATCTTCTGTAGCTCTGGAACAACTTTCCAAAGTTTGATAAATAACCCTGATGATGTCAGAAATTCTATTAAGTTGCATCATGGGAAATGTAGGTTTCAGCATTTCTGGAACTTGACTCATACTCTGTCTGAATCATCACACCCAACGTACTTCTTGACTACATATATTTTTGCCCCTGCTCTTCTTTACCACAATACATCAGAACATTGATGCATTTAACAAACGTCACCTCAGGATATTTGCTAATAAAAGTTATACAAGAGAAGTATTGAAAGTGAAAGTGTTGTTTTGGAGGCCGCACTATTGAGAAAACTGATGGCATGATAGCGTAGTACTTTACGAAAATCTTTGAATTAAGTCAGCCATAATACACACAATTAGCTGTATGAGCCAGATGATTCCGTGAGGCCAGCACTGAATAAACATAATTTAGAAAACTTATGCATTGTACAAATAACATGTCAAACAGTTGTGGCTTCTCAATAATTTACATTCTTTGTGTGCCTCTAACATCATCGTATCATCAACATTTATCAAACAATTAACCACCCACACAGTAATCTCTTAAAAACCACAAAGGCAACAATATGTAAAGCTACAGACTGCATTAGTAGAGGTATGGTATGATTATGATTTTGACTCGTGTTGAGTCCTTCAGCCCTCCTTGTCGTAGGGCTTCAGTGCCAATTTCTCTTAACAACATCCTCCTGAAGCTCACCACATCAACCTGTGCACATTCAGAATATCAGTGTATTCATGCAGGCGGTGGTGCAGGTGGTAGAGCAATCCCACAAGAAAACGACTTCAGTGTACAAGATTCTGTTTTACAATCTGTGATATTTTATGAACTGCAACATGACCAGATTATAGTGTTTAATTATGTTTTTGTTGCTAAATTAAGCATGTGTCAATCTACATTTATTATTCAAATCACATAATTTACCTTTGAAGGTGAAAGCATATATAGAATATCTAGTGTCTGCTTTGAATCTAAATGCTTTTCTTCATAAAACTGAAACTGCAATTCAAGGCACTCTCACAGGTGTTTTTCCCACCTGAAGATAAAATTCAAGTTCATTCAAATCTCTTAAGGATATTTCAAGCGCTTGTGCTGGAAGCATTTCATCGATGAAGAATGAAACCTATCCTTGGACTGAGAGAGCAGAGTAAAGCAACCGGTCCTAGTGACCAGGATGTCAAGTCTTCACAGTGACGGCATGACGGTGGCTAATAAGGTGTTGCAATAAGACACATATCTGCAGCACCGACCAATGGATTACCTAGTGTTAACTGTACAAACACGGGAGCTATGTACAGACTAACAAGAATTCATATATACACACGGCAGCTTATATATAGGGGTGATATGAGCAACACAAACATGAACTATTTATATAAACGTACAATGAATGAAGAGTACATTATGTACATTCAATGAGTGGTAAGGTGCTTTTATAAGCAATGACGAAAATCTGCTCCTTTAAGCTTGATTGGGCTAATTATACATCTTTTAATGTACTACTACCATTACACTGCACTCAAGGATTATGTACCGTAATATGGACATGAGGTATGTTGATGCAAATTAAACAAACAACATAAAACTGAGGACTGGAGACGAGTATGTACATATGATTAAATACATGCTGGTTAAATATATACAGAATATGCACATAAGATTGACTAGAACTATAATGTGATCTCTTTTTGGTAACGGAGTTGGAAGACACAATGCTACTCAGGTTAGAGAGTCCTGGCTTTGGGGTCGGACGGCTGATATGATGGGGCTAGAATGGGGCTGGGGGCGTCCTGGGCTGAGGGCACAGCAGGAAAGGCAAAGACTCCTGAAGGAAGGGGGGAGAGCAACCCAGGCCACTGGCTGACAGAGAGAGGAGAGGGCAAGGCCCTGGATGGAGCAGAAGAGTGGAGCTGATAACTGGGCCGGGGCCCCGTGGAGGGGCTGGTCATCACTGTTGACCCGGGGCTATCAGGCCATGACAGGGGACGATTGCAGGCTTCTGGACCTGGAACTGTCCATGACACCTAACAGGGTTAGATAATGAGCAGATGTTGAACTTCACAATAATGATTAACTGCATTTATACGACACAATCATGTGAGAAAACTGCTTCTCAATAATGAGTGACGCTGTTTGCATTTTGATATTTAAGTTAATAAACCAAGCAAGCAACCTACCTACCTACCTACCTACCCAACCAACTAACTAACTGACGAACCAACTAATTACCAGCCTACTGACCAACCTACCCACCTACTTATGGCCTAACTAACTAACTAACTAACTAACTAACTAACTAACTACCTTCTTATCGAACAACCTGCCTGCCTGCCTGCCTAACTAACTAACTAACTAACCTACCTACCTAACTACTCTACCTATCTATCAGCCGACTGAGCCTCCCTAACTACCTACTTACCTACCAGCCTACCTTCCTACCAACCAACCTACCAGCTTACCTGACTATGTACTAACCTGCCTGTCTATCTACCTAACAACCTACCCACTGTACTATCTACCTACCTACCTGACTAACGAACAAACGAACGAATGAATGAACTAACTAACTAAATACTGACCTACCTAACTACTCTACCTATCTACCAACCCACTGAGCCACCTATCAACCAACCAACCAACCAACCAACCAATCTACCTACCTACCTCCCTAACTACCTAATTACCTACCAGCCTACCAACCAACCTACCAGCTTACCTGCCTGCCTACCTACCTACCTAATTACCTACCAGCCTACCAACCAACCTACCAGCTTACCTGCCTACCTACAAACCTACCTACCTACCTACAAACCTACCTACCTACCTACCTAACTATTGACCTACCTGACTAACCAACCAACAAATGAACAAACTAACTACCAACCCACCTGCCTATTTACCAATGAACCTGACTAACTAACTAACTAACTAACTAACTAACTAACTGTCATGTGTGAATATCTGTAATCAGGGAGGGTGCAATGTTGGTGCCATGTGTTATGTACGTATGAAGTAAAGTACAATCAGTAGATGGGAATGCAACCACTAGCAGAGTAATATTTAACTGCACTGTATTTCTGCTGACTGCTGTCACCTGACAGGATATATGCATCTTTAAGCATTTAAGTCACGTGTGTAGTCTTTTTTTAGTGTAATCTTGCCTAATTGTAGGAAAATCAAAAAGCTTTGTGAATGCATATTGTTCTCCATTTCAGGCCTAATTATCTTAACACTGTGGGTATATGCACGACTTCCACTGTACCTCATTTATGAATTCAATTCTAAGAATAAGATTTAATTCACATTATTTTTTATGACTGCAGGGCTGGTTGAACACAAACTGAAACACAACTACCATGACACTCACATCTGAAGCACTAGCCAGCTGTCCACGTGTTTCAGGCACGACCTGATTCCAAAGCTGCTGCCCACTGATGCTCAGAGAGTTGGTGCGCGGCCTGTGGCTGACGATAAGAACCTCCTGGGCCCAGTCCTCCATCAGCCGCTGCAAGTCCTCAGGCAGGTTGTTTTCATTGGCACTCATGGATGAGCCAGTGCATGTGCCTGTCTTGTTGTTGCTGTTATTGGCCTGAGCTTGGGCCAGTCCCATCACCGGCTGATGAGAAGGAGGTGTGGCACCGGGAGGCTGCTGCTGTGGTTGATTGAAAGCCCCTGGCCCAGCTCCAGACCCTGAGGATACACACATACCATGAGATCATATTATCAAGCTGATTAGATCAGGGGTGTCAAACACATTCCAGTGTATGGGCCACATACAGCCTGTTTTGTTCTCAAATGGGCCCGACCAGTAAAACCACTGCATAATAACACCTCAATTTTTTTCCCTTTCTTTTAGTATAAAGACAAACAAGCACTCTCTAAAAATGTTCATCCAATTACAGATGATGAACAGTCTGAGATTTCTTAAGAAAAATAAGTGATATATCAACAATATGTCTCAGTTTTTTTAGTCAGTCTACTTCTTACCATCAATTATTTTAAGATAAAGGTCTAATACAGATTTGTTTTTAACTGAAGCTGCTGATTAACATTATTTTGCACAATGTTTCAGCAGTTTCTTTAAATATGACCACAATAAGTATCCATTGAGTTCGCTCACTTTGGTCTGAATCAGGGACTCATTTTGTTACAAAGTTGCATAACTGCATTGGTTTGTGTTCTCGTGGCAGCATTTACAGTTAAAACCAGATTAAATGTCTTTGCAAGAAAGCTGCTCTTGATTGGTCAGAATTTTATGTGGGAAAAATCCAGGAAGTAAACAAAACGTTGAAGAGGAGTACAGTTGTTAAGATTAATGTGACACTTTCTAATGTCACAATGGAGGGACAACTACGCAGGTTGATTTTAGTGCTGCTCATCGTGGACTATATTGCTGTCATTGTTCATTTTAGACAAACCATGCAGTTTGAAAACGAGGCGTGGCTCCAACTAGAAAACAATGTTTTGATGCACTGGATGTGCTGAATGTGCATATTAAGGCAGTACAGGAGGAGGTGCACATTAATAATCCTCCAGGACTGTAACATGCGCATGTTTAACTCAAACAATGCGTAATGTGACTGCAGTTGGTTCGGATCACGGTCGGAACACGTTCTCACCACAAACAAACCGCAACAGAGTTTGTCTGTAACAGGACCGAGACCACCTCTTCAAGAAAGTCTCAGTCCGGTTGTTTTGGTGGGCACCCGAGTGTGATTGCAGTGTTTACACCTGCCCAAACGAACCGCACTTAGGGGGCAAATGATAGGTTCAATTGAGCCGAACCAAACAGGGCAGGTGTGAAAGCACCTTCAGAGAACTGAATTCCAATCAGGGTTGGAAAGCAGTAGTTCACATGAAGCAGGCTACTCACTGTTCCTGAAACCTGTAACCTCTTAGACTGCATCAATATTAGGTGTGCAAAGTCATCCATTGGGCCAGATTAAGCCCTTTGGTGGCCAGTTCTGGCCCACAGGCCATATGTTTGACACCCCTAGCTTAAACTGATATAAACTAACAAGTCTCTGAATGAGTTATAGGTGAGATAATTCTACGTACTGCTGCTACGCTCTTTGCCAAGACACAGGCGCTTCAGTGTTGTCCCTGTAAGACAAAAAAGACTTTATACAGATGTTCACTCCCATCGGTTGGTTATAATGTTCAGTAACAGGATGCAATGCAAAACAAAGCTGATGAATACTGCCACAAAACAAAGGACCAAACTAACAAACAAAGCAATCAATCCCCTGAAACAAGACGGTCCATTTATTAGCAAAATCATGCAAGTGGTCCAGGTGATAGCCATATCGAAGTGCAGTGTAGGAGTGTTAGAGAGACAGAGACAAGAAGGTTAGAAAGAAATGAGAAATTAGAAATGTTAGAGCAGATTGGGGTGCATGTGGCATGCAGAAGTCCATTGCCTAGTAATGCAAGTTACAAAAATGTGTACGTTATATGGTGAATAAATAACACAAGCATCAGTACTGTCGGAGACACTTGAAATGTGACATAATGCCAATTACTGTTAAAATGAACCTTGATTATCCAAACCTCAAGAATGAGTATACATTATTATTATATTAAAATAAGTTTAATCAATCAAAATCTTCACTTTACTTTTAATTAAATTTTACTCTTAAGGGGTTTGAATAAGCAACATATTTCTGTGCAGGCAAAACTACAAGATAAAGGCAAGTGATAAGGACGAGGCGAAGCGAAAGAAAACCCAGCGGTGTTGGAGAATATTTGGCAAAGACAGAAAAGAAAGATATCAGTGAGCTGGAAGTAGAGAAACAGATAATAATAATAATGGAAAACGAAAAAAATGAAGCTATGCAGGAAGAGAAGAGATACAAACAGATAGACAAAGACACAGGCCCACTGAGAAATCTAGCTCGAGGCTTGCTACTCGATTTATAGGTCACTCTCTCAGACGTTTGAGGGTAATTAGACCAGCCTGTAGAGGAGCATAATCAAAGAGGGAAGAAGACACCAGGGTAAGAAGAGCGCACAGTGAAATGCCTTGTTAACCAAAACACCACAGACATGTGTTTGTTATTAAGTCTCTGGTGAATCTACATGTTTACAGTTGAGTATTAGTGGAAAGACCGTTGTGTGATGATTTTCTGTTGTGTTGCTGGTGGTCACCTTGTCCGGGTGGAGCGTGTGTGCTGGTGCCGTCTCCGTGTAATCCAGCATAAATATTATCAGAAGACAAAGAGCCCTTGAGGGAGCAGGGCTGCTGAGTCTGCACGGGCTCTGTGGTCGAGCTGGGAAGGTGGCTGGTGCACGAGCGTGCCCTGCCGTGAGTGGGGAAAGGCCTTTTGGCTGGAGAGCCGTTTAAACTCACTGTGGGCTCACCTGTACCTGCAGCAGTACCTGGACACATAACAGCATCGGATCAGATCAATATTTAAACCATGATACTGGAAATTCTGAAAAGACACTCACTGGATTTGCTGGAGTCACTAGTTTTAGTTGTGACATTTCTAAACTGTTGAACCAGAGGGCTGAGGAGTTTGCCAGGCTTCAGTCTGTGCTTGCCGGACCTCTTCCTACGGCCGGCATGTGGTGCAACATGTGAGAGACCCAGGCCAGAAGGAGGGGCTTTGCCAAGCCGGCGATACAGCAGCTCCACCTCCCCCCGCTGATGGGCCTGCAGCTCAGAGATCTCCCTCAAATGTCTGAGGGGATGGAGGTAAAGAAATTACTGGTCACTTACCAGCTAAATGACTAAATTAATGTGAAAACACTTTATAAGGCCAAGAGCAAACCACTTGCTATACTTACTTCTCCCTCAGTCTCTGTAGCTCCTTCTTCATGTCCGAGTCCTCCATCTCTGAGTCATTATCACTGCTGGCATAGGCCGAGCCATGCACGCCTCCATGCCTGCTTGGTGAGTCAGAGCTCTGCACGCTGCTGCTGCGCCCTGAACGACGGAGGAAGGCCACTGCCCTCTTCATGAGGTCACTTCCTCTGCGCTCGGAGCGAGTATGTTGAGACGGGGTGGCAGGAGTCAGCTTCGCAGGACTGCTCTCAGCACCCGAGTCTGAGGAGAGGAAACGAGCGTGGACAGTGACATCCACAGAGACAGAGTTTGATGTATTGGCACGAGGCAGAGAGCCTCGCTTGGCCATGGACGGAGGTGTGTCCAGGTAGAAATCAGGTGGGGCGGAGTAGCGGCTGCAACGTGTCCTCTGTGTAATGTCATCTTCGGTGCTAACCACAGAGAAACGACCAATTGTGGTGGAGGCAGTCATGGTCTCAGCCTGGATGTGGTCCTCACTGTATCCTGTAGGGTGTGCTGGTGAGGCAGCGCTGCTCCAGCTCCTCTGCTTCACATCTCGTCTGTTGGCCACTTCAGGAGGGACAGAGATTATCTGCCAAAAGCAAAAATCATCACAACATCATGCAATGCCTCTGTAACAGCAAATGCAGTTGAATAATATGAAAGACAATTCTACTTTCCCCTTAAATGTGAGGCAATCTCCCTCTCGTACCTTAAATCTGCCTCTTGTTCCAGAGCAGGAAGCAGAGTTAGGAACGTGCCTTCTTGACAGGGATGCTGCAAACATGTACACAACAATGAACACAGTGACACTGCAGTAGTCAACAAACATAAACCATGAATTTAGATAGAAGTGAATGATGCCAATTTTGATAGATTGATTAGTGTCTGCTGCACGTACCACACACAGCTGAGTCACTCAGTGTGCTCAAACTGTCCATTCTCTCTGGAATTTGAGGCTGACAGAAGTGACATGATGAGATATGAACAAAACAGAGCTATTAGAAAACTACAATACAAAACCTTTTATCACTTTATCATTATACAAACTGTTAATATAGAGATGATATTTAGATGATGCTTTTAAGATGCAGCTAAAGACCCATTTTAATTCTCTGGCTTTAATTGTGTAATACAATTGTTGCTGGTTTTTTTACTTTTATCTGATTCCCCGGGTTTAAACATGTTTTATTCTAATCTCGTTTTACTCATTAATGCATCTGTATGTGTAAACATATGTCTATCTTTGTGAAGTACGTTAATGCAAAATCCATTTTCCACACAGGTGCGGGGAGCGCAGAGAGGTGTGCCCACTCCACCTTCTTCTTTCCATGTATGCTCGTGGAAGAGCAGAGAGGTCCCAGAACCGCCAAATATCAAAATATAAATGGAAATAAAGTTTTCTTTGACTAAAGTGGTCCTGACTGAAATATTCCTCATGAAATTTGGCTGACAGTATAGTTAATTAAATATGGACTGTTTCTGGCATTTATCAAACAACATATTTAAAACCAGAGCATTTACTGGCTGTGTGTGAAAATAATGTGTGAAAACTTTATACTCACACATTTTAGAGGAATATTGAGGAGCATATTAGTAATTAGTAGTTAATATATATATATATATATTAGTTGTAACGTATGCCAAGATATGTTCATTCCGCAGCTTCTAATTTGATTGACAGGCCTTTAGCACTTAAACTAAAATCTGAATTATTAACATTTTTTAATGCAGTAAAAGGTTTGTTTGCACCTGTAATGTCCATAAAAACAAAAATAAAGCATGCCCATTTTTTCATCTAAATTAATTAAAATATACATAATCCACAAAATTTTATTCCATACACAAATATGAACAAATCAATCAAACTAAAAAAGTCCATTTAGTTGTTGTTCTGTAGCTCTCGATCATATCACACAATCTTTTAGAAGCTGAATGATGAAGTGAAATTATTTTGCCAACTGATGTTTTAAAGGTCAAGAGCTCAATTTTTAAGCCAACAACTCTAATTTAAACTGTATGTGACTGTACTGCACCTGTAATTTATTTAAGTGATTTATATAGTTTAAGAAGTTATGATTATTGTACATACCAGCTGTTCCCCTGCCCTGTAGCGTCCCTCCCCCATGGGCCCTGGAGTGCTGTTTCCTGACCCTCCTGTGGCGCTGTCTGGACCAGGAGGAGACTGGATGTACTCGGTGCCGGAGCCTGGCGTCTCCGCAGCACTGCCTGATGGATACATGGGAGCATATTCCTGGTAGAGCAAGTTCCTCAGTTTCTCATCCAGTGTTTTTATGGTGCTGTCCACAAAGCCCCCGCGGCCCAGCCGTCCCTCAGTGTCTGACTCACCGGGCCCTGCGCCATGCTGGGATGGCGCTGGGCTCTGGGGTAGTGAGGACACTTTGGTCCCGCCCACACTGGAAAAAGGCTGGTGCAGCACCACAGGCTGCTGTGGGTGCTCGCTGCGTGCTGACGAGGTATAGGAGACAGACAGAGGCTCTTTGGCTGAGCCTGGTTCCTGGAGAGGAAGAGGAGTGAGAGGAGACCCACTCTGTAAGCCGCTCACATCCAGAGACAAGGGCATGACCAGAGGGCAGCAGGGCACCTCGTCAGCCACAGACACGTCTGGCATCTGCTGAGCTGAATCAATTGGGGAGATGGAGCCCAACGGGGATCCCCGTGACTCATCCACTGGGAAAGATGTATGCGGGGATGATGGGGGCAAAGTTTGAGCTCTGGCTGGCTGGGCCTGATGAACACTGGGCTGCACCGAGCCGCCCGCAGGCTCCACTGATGTCACTGACTGAAGGGTTGGGGGAGCAGACACAGGCGGAGACAGAGTAGCTAAGAGGAGAGGGTCTGTGTTGGACATTATTGGGGGGCTACAGAATCCATACACATCATAGGTGAAGCCTCCACTTCCACCGGACATTGTGGAGGACGACCCCTCTTCTGCAGGAGGAACAAAAATGAAGATGAGAGAATTCTTTTTAAAATATCAAAATATACCAACTTTTATTTTTAACTTTCATCATTGCACGAGCTGTAGGATGTCTTTTACTCAGCTGCCACAAGGTAGCGCTCTTTTACCACGCAACTGTCAAATTTTGTGCTGAAACTGCTCTGTAGAAACAAAGTCACCTCTGGATGTAGACGGCCTTGCAGTCCCAGTGTCAGCAGGCTGAGTAGTGGCTGAGCTCCCAGGAGACTGTGTTGCTGTGCCATCAGATGGCATCTCCTGACTGGATGTGGGCGTCTCCTCTACAGGGCAGATTATGAACCATCTCTTTCCTGTGTGAAGAACTGCAACCCGAGAGTTCAGACAATTACTACCCATTTTCCAACAAGTGAATACGACATATGCAAAAAGGAGGCATACATGATGTTGATGGATACATTTTTTTCTAAAAGATCATTGTTTTACCATTTTGCTGATAGACAGGCTGAGATGCTCCAGGCTGCTGACTCTGCAGAGCGATAATAAAATGTGAGCAAAGTCTCTGTCAATGTCTAAATCTATCAATCAATCAATTTCATTTCAAGGTCGAGTGTGGAGGATTTAGAGGCCTCTATTCTATCTATTCTCTCTCATCTATCCTACTTCTTTTATGACACTAAATCCTGCACACTAGTCCTTCAAAGTGGAGAATCTCATGATGGTCCTAAATAATTTACAATAGAATAAAACACACAGCAGACAAATAGAAAAATAAAAATTAAAACAACCATATTGGAAACATCAGTGTTAAAAAGGATGTTTAAATAACGAAATAGTACAAATTAAAATAAAACAACCATTGTAAAAACATCAGTTTTAAAATGGATGTTTGCATATAATGAATAATAAAATTTAAATAGAACAACCACATTAAAATGTCAATGTTAAGGGAAATGTTTAAATATAATGAATAATAAAAAATTAAAATAAAACAACCATTTTTAAAACATCAACATTAAAGGGGATCTTTGAATATAATTATTAATAAAAAATAATAGAAATCAACCACATTAAAAACATAAATGTTAAAGAGGATGTTTGAAAATAATTAATAATAAAAAAAATCAAATAAAACAACCATATTAAAAACATAAATTCTAAAGGGTATGATTGAATATAATAAATAATAAAAAATTAAATAAAACAACCATATTAAAAACATAAATTCTAAAGGCTATGATTGAATATAATAAATAATAAAAAATTAAATAAAACAACCATATTAAAAACATCAATGTTAAAGTGAATGTTAAAATAGAATAAATAAATAATAAGAATTAAAACAGCCAAAGAACAAACATCCACAGGTCTAAAAGGGTGATGAACCTGTCTAAATTCTGAACCCTAAAGTAAGCTCTCTGAGGTCAACTGATTTTTTGTTGGTTGAAGCAATGACAAGAAGACCAGAATTAAGAGAGCAAAGAGGCCGTGTCAGTGGAAATGGTTGAAGTAGCTCAGATAAATAAGGAGGTGCAGGTCAATGTAAGGCTTTAAAAGAATTATACTATATTCAAATCTACCCCTCTCTTACCTCTCCAACCAGTCCTTCGGAAATCTGGCCTTGTTCAGGACTGCAACTCAAGGCAGTGGCCTGTTCACCCTCCATGTCTTCGTTCAGCATGTCTTCAGCTTTGTCCACAATGTCCTTCAGCTGGTCAATGAAGATCTCCTTCTCTAGCAGAAGGATGAACCCATTCTCTACCTGCAGGCACACAGCATTAAAGACGTTAACAGTGTCAAATATAACCAATAAATGACACAGAACTGCAAACTGTAAAAGGTTCAGCTGACCATGTAAGTGGCAATCTCCTCCGGAGCATCTCCATCCAGATCAAATTTAAATGTCACCATTTTGTGGTTGTGAGTCTCCAGCTGGCATTCGACCATTTTATCACCAGTGTTGCAAACCTGAGCGGGCACAAGTTACACTTTACAATCAGACACACTGACACTTTATGCAAGTATGTAACTTCAAATTGTCATAAATTGCACCATGACTCACATTGAGCATGCTCAGTTTGGGTTTGCTGGTCTTTTCTTGTCGGGAGCGTGTGCGAGCAGACTTGCGGTGGTGTTTCCTGGGTTTTCCGTCCCCCTTGCCTCCACTAGCCAAGCTGTCATAGCCGTCACTTGTTTCCTTACCAGATGCCACATCAGAGTTGAGACTAAAAAGGAAAAGTTGAAAATATGGTTGGTGACATATTTTCAACAAACAAAATTATAACAGAATCTGTAAAGAGCTGAAAGACAGTGAAAAACTTGACACACACCTGTCATAGGTGTAACTGCGTAAAGATACAGGTTTGTCTTGAAGCACATCCTGAAGACAGAAAAATGAGCAGTTGCAAAACAGTAGAAGTTGGCAGAGGTTTTATTTCATACAGAGGGATCATTGCAAGAATATGAAGCACTACCAGTAATGCCAGTGTGTGCTTTTTGCTTTTGACCATAAAGGGTTATTATCCCCACCAGGCATAAGCCTGTGTTTGTGAGTATGTGTATCTGTGTGTATGCTGTTAATACCGCAAACTACTGGACCAATCACCCTCATATTTAGTATGCACATGTATGCACACATATATGTGCATACATTGTGTATGCTCCAGGACCTGCGGCGCTTCATAATTGACTCTTCACTAAGTCTCGCCCCCAGACGCAGACTGGCCAATCATAACGTAGCATTGGGCCAGCTCAGACCAGGGTCTGACAACAACACAGCTGTGCTCCATTGACTCTAATGCAATTGTTTCAGCTTTCCTTCATTTTCAGGCGGGTTTTGTGGATTTGGAGCTAAATGTTGCGCCTGGGGCACGTCGTGTATTAATGATACTCGTTACCTGGAGAGGTTGGAAAAAGATACACGTTTCTTCCCTGTTCCAAAACCAAAACCAAACCCTGAAAAGTGTAGGGTTAGCTAGCTAGCTACTGAAGATATAGCCTGCTGAATGTATACACATGCTGCTTTTGCTTTTTAATGACTATAACACTGAATAAAGACCGACCCTGCTGTACAGGAAGCAGTGAAGGGAAGCAGGGAAACTTTGCTGATATTCAACCAGCTGTGTTTCATCGCAGTGTGTGCAGATGAATGTTGTTTGACTTCCCCCAGAGATCCCTGCCTGTCCAGAGGCGGAGGTCCGAGTGCTGGCAGCGGCACGGGGGTGAAGCCAAACACTGTTCATCTGCACACTCTGTGATGCCACACAGCTGGTTCAATATCAGTGAAGTCTCCCTTTATATTCATTGTCTTCTGTGGCGATCAGCAGTGATGTGGTGGTTCACTTTTACACTGTGATCTGTAGCCTATAGTTCAGCTTTAGCTTCTAACTATCTTTGTCTTTTTAACCTGTTGTTGCTGCTGAGTCAGTTTGACATCCTGGATATATCCTTCAAACACAGACTGTAGACCCCTCTGTCTGCTTCTCTCTGGAATCACTGTTTCAGTTTTCCAAAAATATGATAATATCTCTTCAGGGAGTGCAGCTAGTTACAGTGTGGGCTCCATGGTTACTACTGTTACAGCTTGTCGGACCATCACAAAGGGGCGGGGCTTAGCAAAAGGTCAATTGTTGAAAAAGATGTTATATTGACTGTTGTACCTCATTGACTGTTAAATCCTCACTCCTCTTAACAGACTGGTAGGGGCTGCAAATATTCAAGAAATTGGCTCAGCTAATATCAACAAGCCTCACCATCTGGTGCAGACCACATTTTAGCCTTTGTCGAGTCTAATTTTGAACTGAAGCATCTACAGATGCTATACCCAATATGTTATGATCCACTAATGTTAGGTATAATACGGGATGAATTAGTCACTGGTTAGTTATCGTCACCGCCATCTTGATTGTAAGGGAGCCAATTTAACTGGCTGCACCTGGAACAAGAGTGATTTGCCTGCCCAGTGTTGTAGACTTGCCGATTTTGTTGATTTGGTCATTTTTCCTTGATATTTGTGCTTCAACCCTATGTAAGTCAGCAGGCTATGCAGTTTAATTGTTTCTTTTTCATCTGTTTTCATTGTTTATTGTTGTTATTTGCTACTTTGTTGTGCTGAACCCGACAGACAAAGTTAATACTGTTAAAGCCCAGTTCTGAATGATGTGGATCAAAGATTTGTGGCTGGGTTTCAGTTACTAAAAATACATTCCTCCCTTGTAATTATACTGTATCTATATTTCACATGCAGGGGCTGTTGGCAGGAAAACTCGACCTGCTCTGCAATGCACAGCATATGGTGTGTATTTTTTTTGGCTCTGGGATGCTTCTGACACGCGCTGCGGTGCGTTTGCTGAAATTACAAGAATTAAGTGGTGGCAATCAGCTCAGGCATCAGTCCAGCGGAGATCTGCATTCTACAGACTGCACTTTTCTAGTTTTACTTCTGAATGCAGAGGCTGGTTTAAAGGTGGTATGGAGGTATTAGACTAGGATGTGAATCTAATTTGAAAGGCAGCCTGTGGTCATGCTTTCCGAGTAATAGTCATCACTGATGCAGGGACAGTTTTCACCCAGTAAATGTAAAGTTGTAAGAGTATGCATATGCATATGGATCAATATTGCAATCAAAAATGTGCAAACTTTGGCTGTATCCCTACCTCTCCACAGGGCTCTTGTTGAAGGGTGCTGGATGCAGATGTCGACTCAAGGTTTTGCTGAGTTGTAGCCAGGCTGGCACACTCAGACACTGAGACTGCTGTCTGGATGCCAGCAGGCTGCAGAACTGGAGCTGGGACTGAAGCTGCGACAGGAGCTGGGGCTGGCAACGTGACAGGGATTGGGGCAGAGCCTAAACCTGGGACTGAGAGTTTGGGTTTACCAGCTGCAGAGGATGTATCTGAGCTAGTCGATGAGCCTTTTGGTGATTCAAAAGCAAGACCCGATGCAGAGACCGGTGCTTGAACTGGGACTGAGGATATGGCTTGCACTCCTGTTGGAACTTGTATTGGGGCTGAAGTTGGGGCGCTAACAGAGGTCGAAGCTGGAGTTTGTGCTGAGGCTTGAGTTTCAGCTTGGGCTGTAGCAGAGATTGAGGCTGGGTCTGATACTGGGGCTGGGACCGAAGCTGGGACTGCTGGAGCTACAGTTAAGTCTCGGCTAACTGCAGAAGTTTCTGCATCAACTCCGCTTCCCCAGAGAGGAGTAGGCAAGACTGGGTGGGCCGGAGCCAAAAGGGGAAAATCTCCCAGATTACCTTGTGGTGCAATCATCTGTACCTGGAAAAAAAGCACATTTAGGGAGTTATTCATCAGTTAATACAATTATTGTTTACCTCTAAATCCCCAAACACATGCCCTGCATGCATTATACCCACAATTAAGACACATTGCCACCTTAGTAATATAGATTTTCCATGACCCAACCATTACAGTGAGAACTGAGCTAAATATTCACCTGGAAAGGCGGCTGAGACAATTCTTGCTCAGGGTAGGGGGCGGGGTATGGGGTGGGTTGTACCTGGGAGAAAGGTAAGGGATGGGTGGTATGGAAGCTACCGAGGTTAGTCTGAGATGTGAGAGGGCTGCCCTTCTGCTGGGACACTGCAGAGGACATGGCAATAAGTGGAATAGGGAGCGCCACACTGGGCACGCGCTGAGGTGTGGATAGAGGTGTCTGAGGGGTGCCGAGAGAGGGTACAGAGGGCAAGGCAGCATGAGGGGTCAGAGGAAGGGAGGGATGGTGGGGCGAAGGTGAGAAATGGGAGCTAGATGTAGAAGGGCCACTGCTGCTGTAGGCACTTGGCAGAGGAGCTGGGGGAAAGGGAGAGGGCATGAGGCCCCCTGTTTGAGTAACAGGATATGGTGAGGGAAACTGGGAAAGAAGGGAAAATGATATAAAATGAACAAAGACAACCAGTCGATAGAAAAAACATTCACACAGGCCCTTTATGTATGAACTTTCTAACCTATACTAGCATTTGAAGGATGTTTCTACCAAAGTCTCTACCTTAGTTTGATCTTGTGTTTCTAACGCTACCACAACGCACCTGTGTGCTGATCTGCAGGGGCAGGAGTGGAGGAGGAGCACTGGACACTGACTGTGGAAAACTGGTGGATATGTCTGGAGGACTCAGGTGAGTTGTAGGCTGGTCAGCAGATAACAGCTGAGGGAGAAAATCAAACATTTGTTGCCCACTGTCACTGGAGAGAATAAATTTTGCGACTGTAATACAAACTGACAAGTTGTTCAGATCTAAAGGCTCCACTTTAATAAAAGCAAGCTGCAGGGCAGGTAGACTCAATGTGATTTAATTATTCTGTGGGATGTGCAGTATTATGTACTGTAGCCTGGAGTTACGTTATAGGAAATGATGGCTGTACCTGGGGCAGGACAGCAGCTGGTTGGAGAGGGCACTAAATGGAGATGGGAGGGAAACATAAAGCACATGAAAAGCTATCCATGCACGCGCGCACACACATACACACACACACACACGTACACATGCACACACACACATACAGTAGGCTTACATAAAGAATAATTTAAAATGGGACATTAGATGCACTTTGTGGCCACCTCACACACATATACCTTTAGAAAAGTGGGCTTTCAGATTGTCTGCATGTTTTAGTTGACACTGAATGCCCTGGTAATTACTTTGAATGTTAAATAGGCATTAACAGCTATTAATAATAAACTCCGATTGGGCTGCAAAGACTGACTTCCAAACTGTCTCCTCTGCTTTTTGTGTCTCACTAAAGCTGTTGCCAGGGCCTGTCGCAGTTAGGTGCATGCAGTACCTGCTCCTGGCTGGACTGGGCAGTAAGCTGTGGCTGTAGAGTGGGGGCTGCAGCTGGGAAGCTCTGTGCTGTCTGTCTACTCTGGTGCACAATAGGGGCTGGTGTAGCTGGAGCAGAAACTGTCTGTCAGAAACACATAAGAGAGATCAAATTTCATTGACCCTGTTTTCAGGTGCAATATGACACGATCATGTTTGTATGTTTGCTTCAACAAATCAAGCTCAAGGTTAAAATGTTTAGTGTGTCAAAGCAGGGGTCGTTATGGAGAGGCAAAGTCCCTCCCTTCCCAGTGGCCCCCATGGGATCTTAAAGAGTGGCGCAGGGATGATGCTTTTTTCTGGGGGGAGGCCGACACAGAAGTTAGCACCGCCCTGGTTCCCTCGACAAAAAGAAACTACACTATGGTCACAAGACTTTATCATCACCGCAACGGGGCTGTAAAGCCATGTTTAGCGTGATGACATCCTGTAGTCTCATTTAGCAAGTTGATAGCAACTACCTTTTTGAAGACATATAACGGCTTCACAATTACCATGTGGGGTATTTACTGATGTATTTTATGTCATTGAACAAAACATGAAAGTCTATTAAGCTTGTGTTAACCACAGACCTTATTTCAGGCATCTAACCAAAGCCCTTTAGCTGCGAGACAAGGGGACCAGAGGTGCTAAAGTGCTAACTCATTTCCAAGTTTGAGGACTCATTCCTGCACCACTCTATTTCAGAAAAAAAATATGTAGGGTAGTCAGTGGAGACAAATAATTTTGTGCCATAAAAAGATCACTTTGCAAGTCAAGAAAGTCACTGTTTGTCACAGGTTTGTCGTAGAGCCATTTAGTTTTGCGTGAAACCGCTCAGCGAACTTCATCCCTCGTCTTGCACAATTAATGTCACCAACACAAGCTAGTAAGCCAGCTCAGAAAATTTGCTATGTTCCACACGCAACTGTAACATTATCTGACCTGATGTGTTTTATCCAGTGACCCCTGGTCTTTTTATAAGCTGGGAAGCAAGAAAACAAGCAAGACTTGTTGCTTGTGTGAGTACATTGTAGTGTAATGTACTGATTTACTGAAGACATATACTGTACCTTTTAGCTGACCTTTAAAAGATATGTGTTGAAGCAATATAATCTGTGCAACTGACAAATTACACACTGGTTTAATATTTCATGTATTCTTATGACACACACACACACTCATTGAGCACTTAAGCATTGTGGTGGAGAAGTACCTAGGACTCACTGTGAATCATTTCTAAAAATAGCATGAGGATGGGTTCAGAAAACACTAGTGGAAAATTAGGGGAATTACAGCTTGTCCTGAGAATGACCCTAGTAAGAGGAGGCGGTCTTAGATCTAGGAAAAACATTACTCAGCAGAAATATGACACCAATATGGTGGAGAAAAAGTGACTCAGCAGAGGTGGGATATGTTACGATCAGAGCCAAGTGAGAAGGATTAAGGGAAAGAGATGACTCAGCAGAAATTCTACGATAAAAGAGCGAGCGCAAACAAAGAAATTCCAGCCTTGCTCCGGAGCTTGGCTCATTTGGGTTGTGATGTGTTTGTTGCCTGCGAGCACATTAAACTCAGTTGCATCTGATTCTACGTGTCTCCAGTGATTTTTTTTGACCTCTGAGTATCTGAGTTTTTGATATCTAATGGAAGATAAAGAAAGTCCGTTTGAGAGGAAAAGAGCGAGGTCGCGAGCTAACTGGCCCGGCTCGGGACCTTGACTTTTTTGCTTCTACATTATTTGGCGAGCCAGCCAGGAGACGCCTGGCATTGGCACTCTCTATCAGTCTTGGCGTCCCTGGGTTCAGTCATTAAATCCCTACACGCCTCCTCTCGATCCCCTCCATGTAACTCTTTATTATGACAGGAATGGCAACGAGTTGTATCAACAGGCATTTTATAATGAGATAGAAGGGAAATGTGGGAGATAACATCCACCTGCGTACTGGTGGGAAATGGGGGAGTGGCTGCAGCTGTTGAACTGACCTCAGAGCAATTGCAGTGGTATGAGGCGGCGGAGGAAGCCTCCCCTCACATATCTTTGGCAGTACATCAAACATCAAGCCAAAGACTTGGGCCCTATGTGTAAAAAACATTATTCACAGATGGATGTTGTTTTAGACATCCAACGGAGGGACTGAAAGCAGCATATGCAGTGGTAAGACAGACAGAGACAGGGTTTGAGGAAGTGATTACAGAAAGTGTAACAGGAAAAGAATCATCTCAATTGGCTGAACTCCAAGCAATGATTGCAGCATTAGAATGGGCTGAAGGGAAAAGAGTGAACATCTACACAGACTCTGCCTATGTCGTAGGAGCGATCCATGTGGAAATGACACAGTGGATCAGATCTGGCTTTTTAACAGCAGCAAAGACCCCCATTAAGCATGAGAAGGACATGAGGAGACTACGGGAGGCTCTGATGAAGCCGGCACAGGTAGCAGTGATTAAGTGCAAGGGTCACGACAAAGCAGGGACAGTTGTCTCCAGAGGGAATGACGCAGCAGATGTGGCAGCCAAAAGAAAGGCAGGATACAGTCAGCAGTATGTAATGCTACAAACAGAGAGAACAGTGCATGACCTCCTGCCGCCCTGTGATGTAAATATGTTAATAGCAGAACAGCAGAAAGCCTCTCCAGAGGAGCTCACAGTATGGAGAGAAAGAGGAGCAGTAAAGACAGAGGGTATGTGGGGGTCTCCAGACGGGAGACCTGCACTGCCCCCAGGGCTGATGAGATCAGTCCTTCAAGAAGCTCATGGTGTGACTCACTGTCGGAAAACGCAAATGGCGCGATATCTCACTCATTGGTGGCACCCGTTTTTGCCAGCGGTGATTGAGAATCGCATCCAAGAATGTAAGATATATACAGAATACAATGTTAGACCCGCGGTGAAACCACATCAGGGGAGATTTCCCCTCCCCAAACTCCCAGGTCAAGAGGTCATTAATGACTATACAGACATGCTAGAGAGAGTGGGAGGATACAGGTGTCTTCTGGTGGCAGTGGATGCATACACTGGTTGGCCAGAAGCCATACCTGCCAAATCAGATGATGCAAAGACAGTAATCAAATTTCTGATCAATCAATACATTTCCACGCATGGGTTTCCCAAAAGAATCAGATCCGACAATGGAACCCATTCCAAAAACAGAGATCTACAAGAAGTAGAGAGAGCATTGGGACTAAAACACACATTTGGCACAGTCTACCACCCTCAATCACAGGGAGCTGTAGAAAGAGCAAATGGTATTTTAAAAACCAAAATAGCAAAAATAGTAGTAGATAGTGGAAATAAGCTTAATTGGGTGGATGCTTTACCGCTTGCACTAATGTCTATGCGTTCACAAGCCAGCCGAGTCACGCATCTAACACCGCATGAAATGCTTACGAGCCGGCCCATGCCGCTACCATACTTAAGAGGTCCCCATGAGGGACCGTCCCTGGAACAATTACAAGGCGAAATGTTTGACTATTTACGAAGTCTAACCCGTATCCATAGGGCTATCTCCCAGCAGGTGAAAGGCACCACAGAGGACAGAAGGGTCGAAATCCCAGAAGACCTTCAACGCATACTTCCTGGAGAGTGGTTGTACGTCAAGGTGTTCAAAAGGAAGTGGGACCAGCCACGCAGAGAAGGTCCATACAAGGTCATATTAGCTACACCAACTGCCTTGAAGGTTGAAGGTAAGGACGTTTGGTTCCATCTTAACCACTGCTGCAGAGCTAACAACCCAGAGAGGGTGTCGACAGAGAACACCTCAGAGGAAAACACCCCTTCCTCAGTCGCCACCTGGTAGCCACAGGGCTGAGAATGAGGGCCCAAGCGCAGGGGGAGCAGAGAGAGGAGAGAGAGCAGAGGCAGAAAGAGAGCAGGGAGAAGAAAGCAGCAGCTCAGAAACAGGTGAAGATGGTAACCTGACTCAAGTTTACATACGTATGTAGACAGAGACCAACAAGTACAACATTCCAATTGAAACACTAAAAACCTCATCAATTCTTGATTGGTTAGAAAAGTTCTCTGTTGGAAAAATCTTACAGACTATAGGAGTAATATTTGGACTCGGCGTCCTTCCCCTAGTACAGATCCTGATAAGAAGGGCCATGAGAATGGCCACGGGACAATTTATTATGCTGATACAACAGCAGGAAAAGCTCCCCGAGAAAGGCAAATTGTGGAAACTAGATAAACCGTGGGTAAGATCCTATGCACCCAAAAGATTGAACAACAATTTATATGAAACCATGATTGACAATATGGACGTATGTGAGAATATGGCTGACAATATAAACTTATATGAGCCAATGAAGGGGAACCTGGAAGGGGAATACGAGGTTGTATAGAGAGAGAGAGGGAGAGCCGATTCAGGGTAAGAAATAACCAAATAATTGGCAATAGATTCAGGAAAAACCTTGCTGTTACCAAACCCATACTAACAATCGACTGATTAACATATATAGGTTATCTATACCACAGGGCAATTAGGAGGAAAAGGAGGGAAGTGAATTGAACTAAACAATGTCCTTTCTAACACAGAGATTGGTGCAGAGCATGGCCAGCATGTGGAGATCCCTGTATCCAAAGCAGCAGAATCCAGGGTTGGCCTACCAAGAGCGCCCAGCCATGTCAGAGGACCAGCCCCCATTTGAGCCCAGGCTAGGGATGACCTACAGCGGCAACTGGTCAACCACCACGTGCTGCAACAGAAGATTGAGATGCTGAGGGGATCAGGTGGCGTCCTACTGGCGCCTGCGGATGACTGGTACATCCGCCTATGTGCCCGACGGACAGTAACTTGGCAGCATTAACAGCAAAGATAGCTATGTACCTTGCTTACTGTACCCGGTATATGTGAAGTTATCATGTATTCACTGAAGAAAATACCAGTAACGACTGTAGTCACAACCACTGTATAAGAATGTCATTATGATTAATCATGCAACAAGAAAAACAAAGACATTATTAGGCTAGCTCTTATTCTCTATATACATACGAATTATTCGAGGTGATAATCATGAATTGTGTGTGATACCTACGGATGACAAAAGGTGTGACAGATACTGCTGGTAATCAATGAAGTATGACTTATGTGCAGCTCTACTGATGTTGATCACTGGAAAATGATTCGTGTGTGATAATAGCCAATCTAAATCTTAATGGTATGGGACTATAAAGTCCCAAAGGGGGGATATATATATTTCCTCCCCCTTGCTGTGATTTAAGATATTATATGGGACTATGGAGCCCCAAAGGGGGGAATGTAGTGTAATGTACTGATTTACTGAAGACATATACTGTACCTTTTAGCTGACCTTTAAAAGATATGTGTTGAAGCAATATAATCTGTGCAACTGACAAATTACACACTGGTTTAATATTTCATGTATTCTTATGACACACACACACACTCATTGAGCACTTAAGCATTGTGGTGGAGAAGTACCTAGGACTCACTGTGAATCATTTCTAAAAATAGCATGAGGATGGGTTCAGAAAACACTAGTGGAAAATTAGGGGAATTACAGCTTGTCCTGAGAATGACCCTAGTAAGAGGAGGCGGTCTTAGATCTAGGAAAAACATTACTCAGCAGAAATATGACACCAATATGGTGGAGAAAAAGTGACTCAGCAGAGGTGGGATATGTTACGATCAGAGCCAAGTGAGAAGGATTAAGGGAAAGAGATGACTCAGCAGAAATTCTACGATAAAAGAGCGAGCGCAAACAAAGAAATTCCAGCCTTGCTCCGGAGCTTGGCTCATTTGGGTTGTGATGTGTTTGTTGCCTGCGAGCACATTAAACTCAGTTGCATCTGATTCTACGTGTCTCCAGTGATTTTTTTTGACCTCTGAGTATCTGAGTTTTTGATATCTAATGGAAGATAAAGAAAGTCCGTTTGAGAGGAAAAGAGCGAGGTCGCGAGCTAACTGGCCCGGCTCGGGACCTTGACTTTTTTGCTTCTACAACATCCCAAAACATACCGGCATCGTAGCTTCAGCGAAAGAGAACGTTATGACATCACTTACACACCTTGTGTATTCTCTCTAATTATGTATTTTCACAGTCTTATACTTCCACAGTGTTATGACTAACTGTGACTTTCTTAACTTGTGTAATTCATGGCACAATTTAAACCGAATCAAAAAATGTTTCCTTGAAACTTTGGGCTTTAAGATATATTTTCTCTACTTAGGTGGGTGTGACAGAGGTGTTACCCAATCAGCAGTGACATGTATATAAACTAAACAATTTATTTTTTTAAATTTCTCACTTGCTTTAACATTGTAAATGTTTACCATGCCAACAAAGCCCCTTTGAATTAAGTGAATTAAACTCTGCTGTATTAAAAGGTGGTGTGCTTGCGTAACACAACCAGTTCAACACACCCCGATTTCGGTTAAATAAATGTTGTGTTGCGTTTTGTTGGGGCTGAATGCAGCCGAGGTCGGTCCCATGTTGTTCCACCGACAGGAGAGACATTGCCTCTTTATAAGCAAGAAAGTAGAGGGGGATGTTTTAAGCACCCGGCAAGGTTTAATGAGGCAAGCTAAAATGGAAAAGGGAAGTTATAGTGTTGATCTTTCATCACCTACACTGTGCTAACACTTTATTTTATACACACTTTTCAGCAATGTTGTAACCCAACTTATCAAAGACAGTGGCCTTATTTTGGATTATGCAGGAGCAGAGACTAGCTGTTGGGCTGGCTTTGCTACCAACATGGAAATGCCAAAGCGAAGCAGCTGGCAGAATCATTACAGGTACAGCAGGCTGCTGCTATGGCAGGACTTTGTCTGCATAAAGCCTCCTTCTCTAACCTACCAGTGGATCTGGTCCGCCTTCACTGTCATGTGCTGAAAACAGCTGATTCCTGTCCAGATTTGGGCTAGAGAAGAGTGGGACATCCAGGCTCCACCTCTTGTCTATATGCTCAGCTACTGAGGAGGCAGCACCCCCAATCTCCCTGTGGCTGTGCATCGGATGACTAGCAGAGAGGGTGGGGGAACTGGTCCTGCGACTGACGATGTGTTGGAGACAGTGGTTGAGAAGAGTGAGATCTCCACCTTCATACAAACTCCATGGGGGCGTGACGTGTGAGGGTGGGGAGAGATGTGAAGGTGAAGTCACCAGGGTTGGTTGACTGTGTGGTGATGGGGGAGAGGGTGAGGCCAAAGGAGAGACTGGAGGAGATGTGGGTGAGCCTGGCTTAGAGAGTGGACGAAACTGGGCTGCTGTGGAGAAAGAGCGTATGTGTTTGTGCTCCAGAGACCCACCCTGCCTTGTCTTATCCCTCGGTAGGAGAGACATGCAAGCCTTGCAGTGGTGGCGGGGCTGTGGGCTGCGTGGGACGCTCAGACGGAGCTCTGAGGGAGGTTGTAAATTCAGGGGAAGCAGAGGTGACCTGAAATGGCTTGCTGAGTCATGATGAGAGTGTTGATGTGGGGTTAAGAGAGGAGATAATAATGATGGACTCTGGGCTGATGTGGAGGATAGAAAGTCTGGAGGGTGTGCTGAGCTCACTGTGCTTTTTGGTGAAAGCAGATCCTGTGACGGACAGGGGCTCGTATTCATTGTCTGAGTCAGAGAGTGTGTGCGACATCGCAACACCTCAACCAGGGAGGCGCTTCCACGCCTAAAACACACTGTGTTCTCAGTGATGAGCAGGTTGTCATGACATACAAAGGGATCACTGTAGTGACGCTGATCAGGTATCATTCCAAAAAAGAAAATAAAAATGTTATATCAGAAAAGAACTCAGAAAACAAAACGAAGGATTTAAGAAAGTTGCCACAGAAATAAGAAATGTTGTCACTCACTGTTTGAGACTGATAAGGCCCCTGGTGCAGTTGTGCTGCGGGCTGATGATAGGTCCCAGGATGCAGCTGACCTGCGGGTTGCTGGTAGGCTCCCTGGTGTAATGGAGTGGATGCTTGTGTGTAATTTTCATGAGAGGCCTGTGCTGTGGGTTGCTGGTAGGGCTCCTGGTGCAGCTGAGGGTCAGGAGGACTGTAGATCACATGAGCCGAGGAAATGGGCTCTGGAAGCGACTGGTAGGTGCCATTTTGCTGATTGTTTAGGTCATCTAATTGCATGGTAGAGCTCACTCCGCTGTCAGCTGTAATAACAGAGTTAATAAAAGATAATTCACAACGATGCCCTCTGCAGGGAGGACAGACAGGGAGGAAGGACGGGGGGAGGGAGACAGTGGAGTAGCATCTTATTAAAATTCAAAAGCTGGGTGATGATGTCTCATTGATAACTAATAGGTGTTACTCAGATGCTGCAGTCACCTTTTCTTGTTTACATTCACAAATAATTTAACCATTGCAAGTCATAGTCAGTGCCATTTCCTGTTAATGGATGAGAGAATTCTAAGGGCCCTGACACACCAAGCCGATGGTCGACCATTGATCAATGTCAGGATGTTGGTGAGTGTCTATCAACCTAGTTTTTGTGGTGTGTCATGCAGAGTTTGCACTAGTCAAAGAAAAACTGAAGTGAGGAAAGCAAACAATTAGCTAAAGTCAAGAGAGAGCGCGAGAGATTAGATAAGATTATGTTTTCAGCCGTTGAGCTCTTCAGCTGAAACAGCTCATGATTGTGATATCGTGATATCCTTTGATCTGCCAACATCAGGTTGTGTTGCTAATGTGCTAACTGGTTAACCAGCATATTGAATCCGTTCTGTTGGTCTTCTGGTTTCCCTTTATGAATCATGAATACAGACTACCATCATCTACTGCTATGGAGAGTTATTTCCTTTCATGCAGACACAAAACATATGTGCTAGCTGGCTACTGACTGTAGTCTACAGTGTGTTCAAGTGCAACTTCTTGGCTGAGACCAATGACTGTATATGAAATGGACAATGTGTCTTCAATTTCTCCCACTTTACAAAAATGAAGCCAAAATATCCTCGATATGTCTGCTGCCATCTTGTGCTGGTGACGTCATTTGGAGACAGAGCCTGAACAGTTGTTATTTAAGCGGTATTGAGTTCCTGCCCATACATCAATTCAACCTATCGCAAGCAGCGTCATTGATCACGAGCATACCGACTGGCACACACAGCTGTAAATCATGACTTCAAACCTTTTTATAGCATCAAATAAGTATTTAAAACCAAACATTTAGAAAATAACTACCTAAAATGACAGAAACCATTGTGTACTTTGAGATGGCCCATGTCCCATCTGCTAACATGGAGGGGGCAGGGTTTATGACCCATACTGCAGCTGGCCACAGGGGGGCGAGCAAGACATGGGGTGGGTAAGCCTGGCCTAGAGACTTGACTAAACTGGGCTGATGTGGAAAGAGTGTGTATGTGTGTGTGTCCCAGAGATGCACGCTGCTTTGTCTTCATCCTTCAGGAGGAGAGACAAGATGGTGATCAAGATGTTTTGGCTTCACATTTGGAGAGCTGTCACATCATCCATCTTATATCCAGTCTATGGCCGAGACACAGAGGACGCAAGGTGACGCAACAGTCTGGCTCCGTCGCCACTAATTGTTTGATATCGGCTTGGTGTGTCTGGGCCTCAGTAGTAACACTGAGGTTGTATGACACACGATACATTCATGTTATATCCAAATGCAGGTTCTCACATGTGGCAGTCATGGTGACTGGCACGGTGCAGATCAGGGTCTGTTGCTCCCCCTCTTGCTCCTCATAATCTGTCGTAACTAATGTGGGTGCCTGGGGTACAACAGCACCGGGCACTTGCAGTAGGTTCTGCTGCGGCTTCTTCACAGCTACATCGCCATTTGCTGACGAGAAAGTCCGCTCCCTCCGCCACTTGATGAGAGCCACGCGGTCCCGGATGGACTTCCCGACTATCTTCACATCACAGTCCAGGAAAAAACCTGATTCCACCTACAGGACAGAGGTAAGATGCTCACTGCAGCTCAGAACGAACCAAATTTGTAATTCAAGCCTTATGTGATCAATCAACAAATTGACATTCTTAGCATGGAAGAGCAAAGATCAACTGATCAGATGCTCTTGTTTCAATCAATACAGTACACTCACTCAAGGATATGATTGCAGATATGATGATGAACCAATTCCCAGTTACAGTATGCTAAATTCAAAGGGCCAAGGATTGTGTTAAAGACAGCTGCATTTTACAAGCTACTTCTGTTTCCAAAAACCTATGAAGTGGAGTGATACTAGTCCATAACTGATATATCGAAAGCACCTTACTGTATTTTCTCCACTGTACCTTTGTGTATTACTGTGATTATACCACAGCCACTTATCTGAGCCAAAATGTGTTCAATCACCATTCAAAGTTAGTTTTTAGCCACTTTAATCAATGAGAGTTAGACCTGTTTTATAAATGAGAGTTTACTTGTAATGCAGCACAAAGCAGTGTTGTTGCTATGGTTACCTGCAGCTTAATATTCCTTACGCACTGAATAAGAGCTATTTTTGAAGTGTCAATGGGTTTTAACAGACACAAGCCAGCCAATCAGAAATGGGTATTTTCCAAGGCTATGGCCGAGTAGACAAATGGAGGTGGAAGAACACAAAGTGTGACCTGGCCAGAACCAACAAAAGCCAAGGTCAAAAGAGAGCAGAGACATCCAGACCAGCCTAAAGGAAAAGGAATCAATCCGAGGAACACTTGGTTAAGCCTGGTCTCAGACATCTGACTGATACCAACTTAGTAAGAAATACTAACAATAAAGCTAGGATCAAAGAAAAAGTCACAGTCAACAACTATTGTCTGTGTATATTCAAACAATAAAACAATTCATTGAGTACCTTAAAGTGGAAAAAGACATGTTGTTTGCTTTAGCTTATCATCGTGAGTAATCAACTTTACTTTTATAGCGCCTTTCTAGTCTTCTGTCCACTCAAAGCGCTTTTACACTACATCACATCCACCCATTCACACACACTTTCACACAGGTGGGCCGAGGCTACCACACATTGTGCCACCTGCTACTCAGTAACCATTCACACGCACTCACACACCAAAGGAACAGCCATCGCAAGCAATTTGGGGTTCGGTATCTCGCCAAAGGAGATTGGGCGAGTTACCAAACTCAGAGAGGGTCGTCCAGATTAGTGGACGACCCGCTCTACCTCTGAGCCACAGTATGTAAATGTTGATTGCACAATGTAATGGCTGTAGAATAATGACACCGTCAGCGATTAGATTAGCCCTGTAAACTAGGGCTGCACAATTAATCCTAATATTATCAAAATCACAATATGGCCGAGTGCAATATCCAAATTGCAGCAGCTGCATTTTCCTGGTAAAGCTAAAATATGTCTCAACATAGCATTACAAATGAATCATCAAGGTGCCACAGAGATGCCTCGGCCTTCAAATCTTAATCCAGACATAAGGGATTACGCTTGTTTGGTACAGACCCCAGGAAAAAATCACATCATCATCATTTTTTTGATGTATTTGTTGATGTATTTATTCCACCCAGAAGTCCTGATTGTACAATCATGTTATTCAAATCGGCGTTCATGCTGCACTACATTGTTGTCTACTGTGTGTCTTGATTGTATGATGGTTGTATCTGCTATGCAGCTATGTCGCACTATGTGCCCAAAACAAATTTATTTCTATGGGGTTTTTTTTTAGTAAAAAATTAATGCAAAAATTATAATTCCAACTTAAGTCATGACCCAAATTGCAATCACAGTATCAATCAAAAATAATTGCAATATTATTTTTTCCGCATGTTGTGCAGCCCTACTAAAAGCTTCACTTTCATTGTGCAATCCTTTCTGCCACTGGGTACAATCTCCCGGGAAATGAAGGCTTGATTTATGGCACGGAGGAAGAACATCAACCATTGCACAACCAAAACAGGAAGAATCTAACACTTGTGTTTTTCCCAAGTTGCTATCGGTAGCTAATCCTCTGTTACCAAAGTGTACCAATGTAAGATCTTTGCTGTTACTCTCCCCAGTGGCAGAAATGGCAGACGGTTGACAACCAAAGTAACTGTGGAAACTGTGGCAGTTTTTAGGCTCTGAGGAAAACAGAAAGCAATCCGTCTTTGCAACAGTAGTGGCAACTTGGAAAACACTAGATGGAGAGAAGTTGAAAAGTTGCCTCTTTCCACTTTAAAATATTTGTTTACCATTTCTTGGGCAACAACCTCTGGGACCTCGTTCACCAAGTCGAAGGAAAACTCAATGGCACCAGTGTCCTTGTATTTCCCCTTCAGCTTTTTAGTATCCTCAACCCACAGCTTCAGAGCAATGGATGATTTCTTCCCATCATCGTCTTCATTCAGCTCCACCCTCACGCCTGTGTCCTCTGCAAAGAAGGCATGGTTCAGGAGGTCCTTGATGGAGTACCTGCAGGAAATACACAAACACCAGCTACTGCCTTGGGCTAGAGGTCACAATGATAGTAACCTGACCTAATGATGTAAAACACACAAACACACCAAACATGAGACCCAAATACTGGCATTGACGTCACGCTGCAGGAACAAAAACAAAACAGCACCTCTACCTTCATACCAAATGCGTCATGAGCTCTGAGACAAACAGGTCAGATAGGTCCCGCTCCACTTACCTTTCCTCCCATCTGTGGCAGATACATTCACCAATTATTTCCTTAATTTCTGGGTCACTGACTTTGCTGTAGCTGGCAGGTTTCACCCCCTGGAAAACAAACCACCATTAACATGTCTTAAAACTCAGAACAGCAGTACTTAGTGTGCGACTGCACAGTACAGTAAGTACCGTCTGCAAACATTAATTACAGACTCTCCAAAACACACAAGAAGCTACTACTGCCCAAGAGGACTTTTGGGGTGCTAGAACGATTAGCCTGGTGATCATTTGATCCATGAAAAAACTAATAAAATTAGAATTATTATTAATTATTATACTGTAAAACTGTGATTAATAGCCTGGGCTGTTATTTCCTTCAATCACTGAACTCCACTAGGGTTTATTTGGGACAGGCCCTTAATTCATTTTACACAAAACTCTTGCTCAGCAAATATGGGAAATACAATCAAATTGTTTATTTAAAGCAGCATGAATATTACTCATACAAAAATTAGGCTATTGAATATCACAAATCATTCATTTGATCGATCGCTGACAGACAGTGCATCAGAGGGAGAGTTACGATGCGTGCACCCGGCATACCAGCACAACAGCTCTTTATCCTGTTAAAACAATACTCACAACTTGAATTGAAGTTTATGAAAAACCCTTTTAATTTTTCTGATCAGAAACTCTTATGGATTAAATAATAAAAATAATATATATAAATAATCAAGGAATAGACATGTTCGAACTTAATGACCCTTCAGAGGTAGGGAGTCTTTCCGCCTCTCTTGTGAATCTGAATAAATCATACTTTTGTGCTCACGGTTTCAGTTAGATGAACTTTATGACTGAATTGTAGAGAATCTAACCAAGCTAAATATGTGTAGCATGTCTATACTGACAAAAATTTAAGCATTTATATTTGTTATGTGCAGTTCAAGCAGTTAACTAATGTTAGTTCAAGCAAGTAGCTGACGACTCACTGGGCTTCAAGAGGTTTTTTATCCAAAGAACCTCTATAAATGGCAACCAGACCCAGCATCTAATTTAGACCTGTATTTATTTGTCAGAATGTGTAGCCATACCCAGCTAGTAAAAGAGACACAGTGTTTAATTGGAACTCAGCTTTTAAGTTAAGTTGGGTCATTGTGGGAGTCATTTATAAAGTAAAAATACAAAATATTTGCATTTAATTTAAAAAATTTAAAAAAAAAAACGTTTTCTTCTTAAAAATGAAAAGTTGAACTCCAAAGAAATAAAACACACCCTTCTCCAGTATAATGCAGTGACAGCCTTACTTCTCTGGTATGACCAGACAGTAGCTTGTGTGTCCTGTGTAAGCAAACTATAAACAAATATTGTTATGCAAAGAATATTTCTGAGTTACACTGAAAACACATGGAGCTGTGGCTCACAGCAGTCATTACATTTTTCATCAACTTTTCATGTGTTCATGTGTTTCTGGCAGGAAGAAATTCTCTGTTACAAAGGTCAGCATATCACAGGATTCTGTTTATTGATTGGCCTAAAGGTTTTCACTGGCTACAATTTGCCACCAAAACTTAAGCTATCCCCAGGTTTTGCTTTGGCTGCACTTTGCCGTAGAATCAAATAGCTGCAGCTCACTGTGGTCGGAGCGCACGCCGCAGCTTCCAATAGACATTGCATGGCAGCTTGCCGCAGGCCGCACATAGTCAGTTTGCTAGCTTACATACAAGATTTGAAGACTTGCTGTTACTTTGGTTAAATGTGGTGGGCAGGTGTCATCAGTTTTAACATTTTAAAGTCTGTGTGGTCAGTCCGTCTTTTGAAAATACATATTTGATTAATTGATAGTTAAAATAATCATTAGTTAACTGCACATACCTCCTAGCTCCACACACCATAGCTGATTTATTTTGTTACTACTCAAAACAGTTGCAACAGCAATAAGTTTAACAGCTTTAAATGTGAACTCACACTGGTGACTTTGCGGTAGATCTGAGCCGCGTTTTGACACTCAGAGTAGGGATATTCTGAGGTGGCCATCTCCAGCATGCACATCCCAAACGCGTAGACATCCACAGCCTCGTCATAGTGCTCCTCGTACATCTCTGGGGCCATGAACTCTGGAGTGCCTGGAGAATTAATGTAAGAGAGGAAGATAAATTATAAAGTCATATGCAGTTATCAGAGTGTCATTGTATTTCAGTGGGATCAATACCAACGTCAAGGACTGAAACCCAACACGGCTGCTTAATCGTGGCTCCAAGAATTTAGTGATCACTCAAATGACAGGCAGAAAAGAAATGGTTCAAAAGTAAAAAACGCAAATGTCAGATGTTCTGTGCGTCTTTAACACAATAATATGATGTTACTCTTTGAGCACTAAACTACTTCGACCAAACTTTGGAGGGCTTAAAGGGTAACTTAAGTATTTTTTCAACCTGGACACCTTTTTATCATGTTTCTGTGCCCAAGTAACTACTGGCAACAACAGTTTTTGAAACTGGTCCAGTAATGAAAGAGGCAGCTACAGCTGGCAGCAGCGAAACAGGCTGCAATGTAACCACTGGGGGCAATTGTGCATTGTCAGTTTACATCCACTTAAAGTTTGTTTTTGCCACTAACAGGCTCAGATCATTATTTTAAGTGTCTGACATTATGGAAAGCATTCCTATAGAGACAGACCTTTTTATTTCAGAGTAAGATTTTTGTTTAACCAGAAACAGCCTTGAAATCACCATCGCAAAACCCACCAGACTCCATTCAAATAAACAGTAATTTTATCATTGTAAGACACACTTCATTCAAAGTCCACAAAAACAAAATAAAATCACAAAAGCTGTCTTGGTTCGTCTCTCCACTTTTCCAACAATAAGCAACTCTGGTTTGGGTTGAAATAAAACCTTATTCACCCAGTTAGATGTGGAAATATGCTGGCTCTATTCACACTAAAATTGCTGCTTATTTAAATGGAGTCTGGTGAGTTTGGCAATGGCAATTTCAGGGCTGTTTCGGGTCAAACAAAAAGGATCTGACGCTTCAACACAAAGGTCTGTCATTGAGGGTGCACAATTGCCTCAAGTAATTACACTGCAGCCTGTCAGTGCTGGACCAGTTTCAAAAACTGTTGCTCCCATTAGACACAAATAGGTGGGAAAACAAGGTCCGAGTTGAAAAATCCTGAAGTTACTCTTTAAAGTGGACACTCGTTCTTCTCAATAAGATCAGACACACTGTAAAAATATAAGCAACTGGTAGGACTGTGCAACTGGAAGGATCTAGTCTTTTGTAAAACAACATATAGGCTTGTATTTTCATAAAATGTGAACTGGTATCATTTAAAACAGCCTATGGAAGAACTGCTTTTGAAACACATAACACACAAAACATGATTTAGACTTTAAAGCAGCTACAATCAATCATCTCTCTCATCAGTGTTGTTTTTGGCCACAGCTGTTTTGACTGAAAAAGGTCTGAAAACACACTGTACTCTACCTGTCAACCACCAGACAGTAGACAGACAAAGTTAGCGACTGTAGCATTTGGGAGCTAAAGGGCCAGATAAATCCTGTGGGAGTTGGTGGAGACCAAAACAGAGCTAAAAGGATAGTGAATATTGGTCTCACATTCATTAGGTTACCAGAGTCCAGATTTTAAATCAATGCTAATGTTGCTCCACATCAGCAAGTCTAAAAACTTAAACCATGAAAATGTGCACATGGAAGAAGTTTGCCCAGTCTGCCAGAAAGCCCTTCCTAGCAGAAACCAAACCATGATTTTTTTTTTCTAACCTGAAAGGTATACTACGCAGAAATAGTTGGTTATTGTTTGTAAACAGCATCCCTAGCAAAAGCCAACCCCTGTCTAAGGCTCAGCAAAGGATGTTTTTCCTGTGGCAGCTGACAAAGACAATGATGGTGCAATTCCACACTGCCATCATTGAATCCATCCTCACCTCCTCCGTCACTACCTGGTACGCTGCTGCCACCGCAGAAGACAAAAGGCAGAATGCATCCTGTCCTCCGCTTTGCTGACAAGGTGATTGGCTGCAATCTTTTGTCTCATCAGGAACTATACAAGACCCTGAATGTGGCGGACAATATTGTGGCCAACCAACCAGGAGGCAGCGGTCCATCAGGACAAAAACCTCACGCTACAAGAACAGTTTCTTCCTGACTGCAGTGGACCCCCACTGACATGCACTCTTACAACCCCTGCCATCTATATGTGTTACATTTAAGCACATCTTGGACTATTATCTTTGCACATTTGCATATCTGCTCTACTGTGAACTAATGCACATCACCAGCTTAATATTTTTGCAGATCCTGCACAAAACTGAACATCTTTTTTTAATCCCTGAAACAAATATATAGCACATATTTGTTATGTTACGAACTTTTTAAAAATATCTTGGCATTGTTCACTATAATTTTTCTATTCTATATTTAAGTTCTTGGGAGTTGCAGTACTTTTATTGTATGTTTAATGTATGCATCAAAAACCAAAGCAAATGCATTGTAAGTGAAAACCTACTTGGCAATAATTCCTTTTCTGATTGTGATTTCCACTCTGCGTTTTGCCTCACTATGTTTGCATTTTTCAGCACTGTGTCTGTGATTTTCACACCCTCCTCTTGGATGTGTGCTGCTAACAGTCTAGCACCTGGTCGCCACCTTTATATAAAGTCCCAACCTCACCTGTGCGCTGTGCCCAGGAACGTCTGGAACACAGAATTAATAATAAGAAAATACAGGCAGAGGGCAGAGTCTTGTGCAGATACATACACCACCATATACTTCTAGTGGGTTATAAATGATGATGGAGGGGGATTACTTCTGTATGAGTCTATAGGTTGTTCTTTTCGGACAGAAAGCCCTCTTGACAAACTTCTCCCAACAGCTGTTTGAGTCTCAAGTCTTGTGTGTGTTGCAGGTTTAAAATAAACACTCTGATCGTCACATTTCAATAAACACACAGTAACTGATAACTAACCAATAACACTTTTAGCAAAGGAGGCCCTCTTCAGTGTTGCCAGGCCCAGGTCTCCAATCTTGACCGAGCCTGTGGGCCCAGTGATGAAGATGTTGTCACACTTGAGATCTCTGTGGATGATTGGAGGAGTCCTTGTGTGGAGGAAGTGGAGGCCTTTGAGAATCTGCCTGCACCAGCTCCTCAAAACTTTCGGCTTCATCACCTTAAACCGCTTCAGATACCTGAGGGAGGATAGAGACATTCCAGCTGTCAGAGACATTGCTTTTTCAGTAATTGGTAAAAGACATATTGACAATCAAGGTCCGTCCCTATGAGTCACTGTGTTGATGAAATGTTTTCAATGAGCTGTTCCTCTGTTGCGAAGCATTATTGCTTTCATTAAGCATCAGCTGCAAACACACAGTCAATATTAATCTGGTGACTGTGCTGTTCTCAACTAATCTCCTTATTTTAACTGCCTGAAAACTTTTTGTCATTATGTTAATTAATTAAGTGTTCAGCTGAAAAATAATGCTAAAATCACGTTTCTTGTTTTTTAAAAAACAAGAACTACATATTCCAATGTCAGTCTCTACAGTCTGGCATTAGATTGACTGTATTGGTGTCATTCAATTTGTATGAAACTTGATACACATGCTGTAGACAGTCTAATGGTCCTTACTGTAAGGTTCTTTTAAACTGACTGAAAGAAGAAGCAATAAGAGACTAATATTTGTATCTTATGATCAGTGATTTACTGTTGAGTATGAGGTTGAAAGATAGGCTAAAATGAGGAACATTCCAAGACAACTCAAACATACTAATAAAGAGTATTATAGAGGCTGTATTTCATATTGACTCTCACGTTTTTAGTGTCCCTGAGGTCATTAGCTCCGTCACCAGAACGATGCACTTCTTCCCTTTAACCGGTGATTCCCAGAAGTCATAAAACCGCACGATGTTGGGATGCTGAAGAGCCTTTAACATCTCTGCCTCCTCTTTGAACCTCTGTCTCTCAGCTTTGGACAGTTTCCGCTCCTGGGGAAAATCGAAGAAAGAAAGAACATTAATTTTTAAAAATGAGAAATAATGAATTCCACATTCATCCTCTTATTATTTTTCAGTATTCTGCAGCCTTATCAGAGGAGAAGCTCAGAGGTCAATTTGTCCAAATCTAACAAGTCATTGTCAGTGTTTTTCTTTTATCACGCTGTATGGAAGAGATACAAGCCATTTTCAGCCTTCTTTAAACAGTCTGGCGTTACTTCAGGAGTGGAGCTGTGTTAGAGCTGCCTGTGGCTCATGTTTGGAGTGAACACAACCTTGGCATTTTGAGTGAGTAAACATGGGGGTCTGAACAGTTTACTCTTGTTTTAATCACTGCTGTAAAACACACAGCAACAAAACACCTCATAACGATGACTGGAATCCTGACTACGTTTCCAGAGAAAGTAAAATCCTTATTTAATCTGATGTTGTCATACAGAGACAGACACATCTGTCATGACAGATAAACAAAAGATTAAACTGCATTTTTTAATCAGTAAATGTCAAATGTGCTGTTAGAAAAAAATGGAACAAAAAAAGACCATTAAGACTTTATTACGGCAGGCTGGAGATTATTATTTTCTATCACAATGTCGATCTTTGATGGAAATACTGTGTGCAATTCTTCAGCGTTTCAATCGTACATCTTTGGGTACACCAGCCAGAGTGAATCCATGTATTCTGGATCAATATTTTGGCCCCTGCCTTCCCTGAACTGTTGTATAAATAGTAAAACAGCTGACAGTGAACATCCTCTACATTTGTTTCTCTCCAGTCAGCACGGCAGATAAGGGCCGATGGCCTCAGCCACGACAAATGCTGAATGACCTCTGGATTTTCTCTACGGCAGTCTCAGTACACACGTTTTAATGGTGACGATGAGGGTGTAGTTAGAGTTTTAACTGTCTGTGAGGCACAATAATCTCCTGTACATCACTCGGCATTGATTATTGATTGATGCTGGGGAATTGGATTTCATTCACAGCCCATATAGTGACCTAAACGGTGTGCAGCAGCCTCATGCGGCTTAGTTTACGAGCAGCGTCGTGAAGGATACGCCTCCTGTCTTTATCTGCCGTCATGACGCTGATCCTGTCTGAGAAGAAATATATAACACGTTGTCTCATCTCTCTGTTCATATTGTCCGATTTCACAGGTAGTTTGCGAACAGATTATTTATGATTCTTTGCTGAGATAGGATCTGAGCAGGGTGTGGCACTTACAACACAGAATCTGCTTCATGCAGTGCTTTGCACAATAATTTTTTTAAATTATCAATATATTTACAGCACTGGCATTTGTATCTAATGGAGTGTGGAGACAGTGTGGAGAAGACACAATGCTTCAATTAATATGATGTAGACCTCTGGTTATGCAGCATATCAAATACTACAAGTGCTACTCGCTGTCCTGAGCTGAACCCACCCTCTCCCTCTCTCCTCTCTTTCTGTCTTGGTGCAGAGGGCTGCATCAGCAGGATTCACTCTCCAGACACATCTGTGTGTGTTATACACCACAGGGGTATAAATCCATGTTTAGTGTTCATTACGAAGCCATCAAATAAGACAAATACTGTCCGACAGCGAGACACAGATCTCAAAGAGGGAGAGCGTTTTGGCATTTTTACTAAGTCACATTGCATAAATTGCTAATTTCTGGTAAACAACTTGCTCAGCAGATGTTTGATCGTCATTTAGTGGATAAATAAGTAACAAGACTAGCGGCCTGGTTTGCTCGACACCAGGCTCAGGCTACCCTCCAAATCTGATTTGTAAATCCGTCTGTGAGCATCTATGTTTTCTGCTGTCTCACTCTTACACACACACTGTACACAGTCTGTAAAGGCACACTGGCTTTTTGTGAGCGAGGCACAGAAGGCCTCACCACCGGGGACAGAACGGTTGCATCATCACTAGAGCTCCCCTAAGAACCTGCTCAAACACAAGTACATGAACATTTACACTTACTGTATGAATCATCATGCCTTTCCTGAGACATAAAAGAGTGCCCTTCCTCTTGAAACTTTAGTTAATAAGTGTTTAAGAATACCAGCATCTCTTTCTTCACAAATTACAAGATCAGATTTTAATTCGAATATGCCAAATCAAATACATAACTAAAACAAGTACATAAACAAGAATAGCCAGCAAACATATTCAGAAAAAAGCATATATAATATGTCTGATAAGGAGTAAGAAGTGAATCAGGTGCATAATGACGGGCTCCCTGAGGAAATTTTGCATGATGTGGGATCCCATTTTCGACTTCGTACGAGAGCTGGACTTTCCACATATTCCTGAGTGATTGATCATCTATTTTACAGACATTAAATTGTGATGTGACAGGAAGTTGTCCGACCATTATACTATGTTTTAGTATTTAGTGTTATTTGTATCATCATACACACATTTCCAAATATTTTTCTGTTTTAATTTTATTACTATGTCGTTTTGTTCTTTGTCTTGCTCTGGGCACTGATTTGGTTTGGAGTATTTGTCTTGTCTTAGTCCCGTCTTGGTTTTTTATTGTTCTTATTTTATTTACTTTTTTGTTGTGTCACTGTTGGATTGACCAAATATTACTGTGTTTTCTATCTGCTCTATTTGGAACATTTCAAGAAACAGATTTAATATTTAATCAATAACATTATTATTAAACAGGAAATACTGGAAAAAACTGTAGGAAAACTTTAAATCCCTGATGATGATGGGAAAACTGAAGTGAGTGTTTTACTCCTCTACGAGCAACACTGAGTATTACTCAACCTTGTGTTATTAAAATCGAGGTGCAAAAGCAGAGAACTGAGGCTGAAATGTGGGATGTAACAGGAGATAATTCATTATCTCGTCACAATCAATTGGATGCTCACTTTGTTGATTCCCGCAACGATTGATTGAAGTTTCACGTCCAAACGAGCCTCATTACATGTATATTACACTGCGTACATTATCAAAACAGAGAACTTCAGTTTCATCCTTAGCCCCGGTGGAATCTGTTGTTGCCAACACGAGCTGTGAGATAAGCACAACATAATTGTGATTTAATTCCACGTCTGACCCTGATTGAGGTGGTCTGCGATTTGTATTACTTATTCCCTCGGGCCTGACAGGGTGAACTTGGATTCTGCAAGAGTGGGAGGAAAAAAAAAAAGAAGCATCGGCACTGTTCGTTCTGAGGCCGCACTAAATCTATAAAATCCTGCTGCAGAGCTGCGCCTCAAAGTCACAAACCTTATTCTCACTGTGATCATTTAAAGCAAATTAGAGGTTCAGAAAAAGATGTGGAGGTGCTGACTCAGCCTGAACCAGCTTGTTTTTTTTGGGCCTTAAAAACGTTGTAAACCCAATAGACAAATACCTGCCAGTGCACTGACTGAAATAAAGCTGATAATGAAAGTTTGGTAAAAATGTTCATCATGTCTAGGAATCTAATACCTACTCCACGTCTCTGTCTACTTGGGAACATTAATGTTGGTGGTTGGTATCAAAGGAAACTCTGTGATCTTGCATTTATTGCTGCAACAAAAAATACTGCTGTCGGCTGGAAGGCCTCTTACCCTCCGACACCGTCTCAGTGGACGTCTGAGATGTCAAGTTATGTCCCCCTTTGTTATTTATTTTATAAAATCAAAGGAAGGGTGGACATGTATGATAAAATATGAACTTCACTGATTTCCTGTAAAATTGCTGATTTGGTGATCTGTCATTACTGAGTGAACGTTTGGTGTCCTTATGGAGTGACCTCATACTATGTATTGTTTGTGAAGTTCTCTTATTTGAGGACCCATTTCCTCTTCGATCATCTTAATTTCCAATTGTAATATTTATTCTTTTTTGTGTGTTTAATCTGTAGCTGTACTCTTAGCATTGGTTTATCTTGTCCGGTCTGCTTCAGTGTATTCCATGTACAGATAAGAAGTGAACATTAATTGTTAAAACAGGAGGTTCATTCTTGTTTCAAGTTAGCTTGGTTATTTTATTGTACGTTTTTGTTAATGTGAAAATGCAACAATTGTATGTGGACTTCTATTGTATATTATATGAGTGTAAAGTATTGTATTTGATGTTGTCAAACGTTAAAAATATTGTGGATAGAAAAGTTTGGTAAAATGTTTGCTGGAAAAAGAAGCATAATAAAACTGTTTTTGACTTCATAGTTTGTTAAGAAAATACTTAGGGAACTACAATAAACATGTCTTTACAGGAATCTATAAATTCATAAGACAATGGCAACTGTAAAGGGACAGCAAAGACATCATCTGTTGAAACAGAAGCTCCTATGTAACCAAGGAAATTATGTTTTTCCTCACATATCAGAAACTTCTGTTTTTTTAATTTGAGTCTGCACATGTGTCCACAGTTAAAAACCAGGTGACCATGCTTCTGTTTTATTAGCCTATATGCATAACCATGTCCTGTCAGTTATTCGCTCTGGACGGACTGTTAAAGCTTAGCACGTTTTGAGCCCTGAAAGGGCAACCGCTGTCTACAGGTCTGTCTGCAGGCTAATCTGTATCACATGGACGCCATCTAAACTGATTACCACATACTCAGATGAGTAATACAGTGAGCTGTCACTGCTGTGAGAGTTTATAATAGCTCTGTGCTAAGATTCTAATTAAACAGTGGTCAAAATAACAATTAAAGTGTCCACAGGTTACCTGCCGACACTGTGCAGTATGGCAGTGGGCAATTCAGTTAATTCAAGAAAGTGTACAGAGGAAAAGGAAAATACAGACATCTTGTTAATGTGTGACACAGAACTAAATGATGGTGATGGAAACATGTAGGCTGAGTGTTACGAGAGGGGAAGCTGGTGCAAAAAGTATAAAGCTACAAGACAGACAGTCGCCTCCTCCTCAGTCTGCACTGTAACAATACTCTGAAGGATAGTTTTCTTCAGTTCCCCAGTGAGGACAAATATTTCAATGATGGCTCATTAACAGACACATTATGGAAAATAGAACGCGGTATCTCATCTGGGTGCTGTATGCCGCAACACTTCTGCAATATAGGATTATAAAAACAGTGGAACATGTTGATGAAGAGCCCATTAACAATAAGAAAGTAGCACTGATGACTGGTTCGTCAGTTTTACTCTGCTCCTGAACTCACTGAACCTGAGAGAAGAAGAACCAAAGACAGGAAGTGACCTCAATAATAATAATCAATATTCACTCTGGATGTTTAGACGCCTGTGAGATGGTAATGTCAGTGTAAACGACCCTTCATTAACAATTTACTACCTGAGAGACCCCTGCCTGCAAGTTTGTTGGGATCTAGATCTCAAGTCAGATGATCAGAAATAAAATGCACATATCTCACTGTTTCAACTTCAAATTAATGACGTTACAGTCTAATTAAACTAGTCCTTTGTTTTTCTGGGGAAACACGTCAGAAAGACCCCTGGGTGCCCTCTGGAACCTGTGCACAAGACTGCACACTGACAGGGGACTAATTTTTTGGGCTTTTTTTTTAAAAACAGATTAACTACACACATAGATATAGATCTCAGATAATAAGTTATTGGTTGATTGACTTGGATGATCAATGAACCCACCTGAAGTTCACACCATGCCACTTCAACCCAGGTGTCGGTGTCAAGACCTTTATAGACGGTCTTGAAGGACCCTCTGCCGAGCTCAATGTCAAACTTGAGGAAACGCCCCCCTGGTGAAGTGGACACAGCCTTCATCCCGGGCTCCTCTTCATTCTCGTCACTTCCTGCTTTACCTGTGACATCTGAGGGCGTAACCTCTACCTTTGGCTCGGCTTCCCTCTTGTCTCCTTTCACCTCCTCAGCGCTCACACTCTCTGTAACGCTGTCCTTCAGCCCCACCTGGCTCTCTGTGTCCGAGGTCTCATTGAGGCCCAGGCGGGCTCCGTGCAGAACCCGGGTCCGACTCCGATCAACGATGGTCCGCAGGTCAATGTGTGGCACCGGGCTGCTGTTGACACACTCCGGTGTGTCCACCGGCTGCTGCTCGTCGGTGTCTGACACCCACAAACTCCGCCGGATGAACCTCTGGCGCACCAGCGCCGGGTAGTCTGTGGACGGGTACGCGCTGGGGTCACTCGCTCCTCGCAGAGCTGCGATGTGGATGTTGACATTGTGGTCTGTCCCATTCTGGTAAACAGGCCTACGGGCATTTGCATTAATGTCCGAGTCTAAATTAGGTGCTGAGGAAAACGTGGATCCAAGTGGCGGATCTTTGCTCGACTGATCCGCCGAATCCATCCCCGGTAAATTGTTAAGCGCTTACCGGCGACATTGTGCAGGGAGGATGATGCTCCTCTTCCGGCGGTGGGAGTTTGCTGCCTACCTGCAACACTCGCGTGCAGTGACGCAGTTCGCCAGCTAGGATGTATGTGGCCTTTGTGCCTTGAATTTGTTTAGGACACAGAACACCCCCACAAAATGTCCAGCTCGGAGGATGCGCGCATTGCTCCCTGCCACCTCACGCCCCGGTCCACCTTGCTGCAATACAGCGCAGAGCTATTCAACTTAAGCCTGATGTCATTGCCAGTTCAACCTATGAGCTCATGATAACAGTTCCCTCCACATTGCATAAGGTGCCCGCTCCAGCGCAAACTATAGGCTATAAATGTGATTTGCTCCGCAGACAGATCGGTGGCCTACAGCGGACAGGCCAGGATGTTTAGGCTGTGGCGCTCACTAATCCCACCAAAGACACATCACGGGACGAGCAAGTGCGCAGCTGTCATCCCCTGTGAAGACTCCTCCACCCGCCGGGCTCTGCTTCATGCAAATAACTAGCAGGTGTTCCGGGTGAAAATCTGAATAAGTTCCGAGAAGTGTGACCTCAGCGTCTCTGCATTGTTCCTGTAACTATTCTGTACTTTTTCCCTGTCCGCGGCGGTGCTGTCCTGGAGGATGAACACAGGCGCTTATCAGATAATGCTCACTGCGGCACAGTTTCCCTCAGGTTGGACCGGGCAGCAGCTCTCAGCGCAGCTGTCGTCCAGCTGATACGACTGTTGTCTTCTTATATTTCATCTCTTTCAGGCTCGGGGAAACTAGAATATTTCACGGCACAACCCACGCCCCTAGCAACAACACGTATCCAATACCTCTGCACGCTTTTAGGCGGCTCCCTCAGCCTCCCGTGACACGGGCTGTGTGGACCACACCACCATCCGCCCTCATCGTGACGCGCTAAGCTTCCAATGGGAAGATGTCTTTCAAAGCCTACCAACCAAAAGGGACGCTGCTAGGAATTATGGGCCACCGGATAAGACGCACCGGACCCCATCTTAATATTATACTCATCCACATGGAGCCTGTGCAGGGAGGCTGATGATCACAGTAGTTGATAACAATATAACATGCGCTAACAAGTCATAAAACACACCACAGTGTTATCAATCAGTCAGAGATTTTGAATTATTCCAGAATTACATATTGCCTTTTTCTGGGCTATCCTTTTATGCTATTATATTACAGAGTATTATATTATATTATATTAAATTATATGTTATCTTATCTTATCTTATGTAGATAGAAAAGATTCAGATTCCTTTTAATTGTGATTTTTTTATGATGAAACAAAAATGTTTCATCATAAAAAATGACAATAAAAAGGAATATAAATCTGAATCTTATATATAATTTTATCATATCTTATCTTATGCTATGCTATGTTATCTTGTGCTATGCTATCTTATGCTATGCTATGTTATGTTATATTATGCTATGCTATGCTATGCAATGTTATGTTATCTTGTGCTGTGCTATGTTATCTTATGCTATGCTGTGCTATGCTATGTTATGTTATCTTATGCTATGCTATGCTATTTTATGTTATGTTGTTATGTTATGTTATCTTTTGCTATGCTATGTTATGTTTTGTTCCATTATGCCACATTATGTTACATTATATTATCTGATGTTTTGTTACATTACGTTACGTTACATTGCGTTGCGTTGCCTTATTTTATCTTATCTTATTTTATCTCATCTTATGCTATGCTATGCTATACTATGTTTTCTTATCTTATGCTATGCTGTGTTATGTTATGGTATCTGATGTTATATTATGTTATGTTATGTTATCTTATGCTATGCTATGTTATGCTATGTTATGTTTCGTTATGTTACCTTATGTTATATTATCTGATTTTATGTTACGTTACATTACGTTACGTTACGTTACATTACGTTACCTTATCTTGTGCTGTGCTATGCTGTTATCTTGTTTTATGCTATGCTATGCTATAGTATGCTATCTTATGCTATGCTATCCTATGCTATGCTGTGCTATGTTATGTTATGTTATGTCATCTTGTGTTATCTTATCTTATGCTATGCTATGCTATGTTAGCCATCATTGTTACACACATGCATGTCCACTGTAGACAACATAACACCAAGGTAACAGACAGCCAAAGAACAGGGAGAACATGGCAAAAAAAAATGGATGATATTTTTAATGAACAGTAAGGTTACATTAATGATGTAATGAATGAAGGACTGACCTGATAAATGGAGTTAACTATTTGAAACGAGTGTCTCATTTTACCACCAGGTGTCCCATCTTACCTGAACATGTCATCGGTGTGAGGTAGAGGTTCTCGATGGGTTTAAAGCTCCAAAGTTTAAAAATATTTTACTTGGTGACATATTTTCTTTATCGAAATACAACAGAGATACATAACAAGTTTTACATATAACACTTAAAGTAGTTTTTAGAATTTTAGGTGGTTTTCCCAGGTAATCTACCTGACTCCAACCTGTTACATTATATTGTGTTATATATATTTAATAATTTTATATTACTTATAACATCACTTAGCCTACTTTCTTGAACCCCTACAGACTTTTGCAGTGATGGAAGTGGCTACATATTATGTGCACCTATATACTACATGACTCCATGTGAGTCACCATATAAAATAAATCATTCAAATCTTACTATTACAAGGAAAACTTCAATAAAAGTCTGTTTAAAAACAGGGGAACAATAAGACTGCTACCTATTCTAATGCTTTTATTTGTGTGTAACATAAAACAGTTTGATTAGGTGTTAATATAGGCCATGAATGAATTCAAACACAGAAGCTTTGTCTGACATTTTATTTGTTTTTCTGTTGATATAACACAGAAGACGTTTGTTATATAATTATAATGTCTAATACTAATGAGAACTTTTTCTCCTAGCATGATTAATACAACAAAGAAAAGTGATTATTAAGTCTAGTTAATAGGCTATATTGGTAGAGCAGCTGGACTATCACTGACAAATTTTCTCATTTAAAGGAGCATTTTGTAAAAATTTAAGGGGATCTAGTGGTGTCTAACAGTGAGGACTGAAGATTCCAGACAGCTAAGACTTCTCCTGGTTGTAATTCCTTCAGTGTTCATTATTCAATAGGTTTTTACTGGCAGCTGAATCATCCACAGAAGTCTCCTCCTCTCCAAAACAAACAGACCAGGTGATTAAAACCAATAAAAACACAGTTTCACATACAAAAAAAAAAAAAAAAAGCTGTACGGTTCTGAATTGGTGGGTGGTTAAAACAGACATGAGAGTGGAAGCCTTTCTCGGTGGATGCCTCAGATGAATTTGCCAGATCCTCTGGCCAAACAAAATCTCCAACCTTTAACTGAAAACAGGTAGCTGGAGCATCACCATGGAAATCACACACAGACATTTGAGATGGCTAGGCCATGTGCTAAGAATGGAACAGAGCTGGATCACAAGAGTCTACTTAAGATGGACACCACCAGCAAAAGAAAACCTAGAAGGTCCAAAACCACCTGCTGCAGAACTGTGACAATGGAGCTGGAAAAGATGAACCTGTCATAGGGAGAGGCGCAACATGCTGCCAAGGATCGAATCCACTGGAAAGAGCTCAGTGAAGCCGTATGTCTCATAGGGGATGAAGAGGAGTAAGTATGTAGAAAAATAAATGAATAGATAAAACTGCTAACCACAGTCAGTGTAAAAATGCAGAAACATGAATGGCCCTATCTAGAGTCAGTGTTTGGTTTGTCCTTTCACTAAAGAAACTTACATTAAATTCCATTTCTGCCAATATATCCCACTATATCTTACACACTGGACCTTTAAAGTTGAGTTTAATGAGTAACATAATGCTATACTGTAGAGTGAGGTAGCTATTCACCTTTTAAAGGTTGTCCATGTTGTGCAGCTTTGCATCATCCTTACAGATGTACTTGAAATACATTTAAAAAATACATGTGGGATACATAAAGCTGCTGTTTTAACATTCTAACAAACAGAAAAGTCAGAGGTGGAGGTGATGGGGCATTATTGTTATTGTGTACTTGTTTTAGGCTTGACAAATTTATCATAATTGTTTTTATTGGTTTGCTTTAAACCACAGAATCATAAAATTTAAAGTGAGGGAAACAAGGTACTGAATGAAGAGGCTGAAATTGACACTTAAGGCCTCAAAAGTTTCTTTCTCCACGGGGATCAACCTCCAGGGACAGATTTGTATTTATGGGGTTGAGCTTGTGCGACAAACCTGCCCAGATCTCCAGGGAAACAGAGGAAATAATAGAAACCAGTCGGTGGGTGCGGTCAGGCCTTGGGGGTGGGGGCAGTTTACAATGTGAAGCCATGAGTGTGACAATTGGTGTCTGCACATCCTATTCACTGTGTCTCATTTCCTGTTGACACACATGACTGCACGTGTTTGACCGGATAAGAATTTTCAGTCTAGACTTCGACTTTGCTGCTGTTACCTCACTTTGTCAGCTTCACTCAGTATATACATAATCTGACAAGATATGACTGTGGGAGTGAAACAGATAATTATAGTAATATCTATACCATTATCACTCATACAAGTATCATACAGAAATAAAATAAACTGGTATAACATTCCTTAATCTCTCATGGTTTTCAAGTAAGACATTCCTTGAGTTGTAATTGGTGTAAAGATCATAATCATGCGAGCATTCACTAGAACGGACCCTACAATATTCCCCATGTTGTGACGAATACATTTATTTACTTTGTTCCACTAAATCCAATTCGTTTTGGTGTTACTCAAGAGTGGATTGAAAACCAGGCCAAGTGGTCAACTTGCCCTGTAGGAGTTAGGCTGTCTATGTACCCATTACTTTTTTAGTGCTTTTTTAGAAAAATATGAATTCAGATTCAGAATACTTTACTGATCCCTGGAGGTAAATTTGGAGATGTTACAGTTGCTCTTATACTACATAGAGAAACTATAAGAAAACAGAAGCAGAATAAGGAGTATGCAAGAGCATGCCTTATTTTAAAACTCAATTTAACATATTTATCTTTGCACCTCTTGTCTGCACTTTTGCTATTTTGATGGTTTTTTTCCCCACAATATTTTTATTGAGGTTTTAGCAACATGAAATACAGCCATTTACATTCAATGTATGCCAACAATGTGCTGCATTAAAACAGAACAAAACAACAGACAAAACAAAATCAAAACAAAGAGTAGGGCTGCAACCCAAGATTACTTTCTTGGTCCATCAGTCCTGTTGATATGCTTCCTGATGATTACTCAGCCGATCAATCCCCTAAATGTCCGAATTCCATCTGGCCCATTGTCACAAAGGACTGAGCAACCAGAAAATATTCAGATTCCAGAAATTAGGACTACAGAACCTCGACCTTTTCAAGAAAGTAGTACTCAGACTACTCTTTTCTGTATCCTGTATTATGTTTTTTTTATTGCTCTTGAATTGTATTTGTGTATGAAATTTGCTATACACATAAAGCTACCTTGCCTTGCCTAATATTCTGCATTTGTTATTTCAGATTATATTAAGTTGACACGGTGCCTCTCCTTAAAAAAGGAGTTTAATCAAGTTTAATCAAATTAAACTACCATTTAGTTGTACTTCCATAGTTATGCCTCCAGCATGCAATACCGCCTTACTCCACAGGGTGGCAGTAAAGGGTCGTGTTGCCTTCACTGTCTGTCATTAGCTGTAAGAACAAGAAGTCCTCGGCTCATCCACATTACATCAGGGTTTCAGTTCTACTGTGGGAAATAACCCCATCATTACCCTGTGACTGGGCCGCCCGGTTCCTACTGAACTACCAGCCCACCGCTCTGTGAGAGGGCGGTCGTCCCCATGTTGGAGGGGCGGTAGCCTGCAGCTTTTCTCCCCTCTTGTCGTCACGGCAGCTTTTTTTATTCAGTCAGTGCCTGTGAGCCCGCCGGCTGGTTGGACCACCGACTCCTCTGAAGCCCACACTTGAAATAAAGCAACCTAATCTGGATATTACGCGGTTATTACCAAGATGGCTACGGACAACTTTGAAATGAACGGTGATGCTGACCGGAACGGCGAAGCGGAGGTAAGTTAAAGCGGCTCTGGTGCCCGTGACAAAGGGCAGCTTCATGGTCAGTTATGTCCACTAATGTCCCGGTCAGGCTTTGTCAGAGCTTAATCCTTTCAGAAACATGTCAAAGTGTGAGATAACCGTCGGGTAATGTTACGCTGAATGTTTATCCCTGCTTGGTCTTCATCCAACTGTCCCATCATCCATCCATCTCAACGCTGTTTGATGTTAGCCAACTGAACAAGTGTCACTATGACTGTTAAAAGGTCGTTAAGCTAATGTCAAAGGTTAACGGATTAGCTCTGATTTCAAGGCTAATTTATACCTTTAAACTAGTTTACAAACTTGTGCTGGGCCCAGTCTGTCTCTGTCCTGCTGCTGGCATCTACTGAGGCTCAGTTTACACTAATGATAGACGAGACAGCAGACGATGGAGGGTGAGTTGGTACAAACATCTCTCTGTAGAGGAATCCAGGTGGGTCAGCTCAGCTCAGCCACTGACCCCAATCAGGCATATGATTTGACTCAGTGGATTAGGTCACAGTCAAAAATGTAAATACAAGCTAAAATCTGCTTTATTCAACAATACATCTTTGTGTTGTGTTAGGACAGCCTGTGCTTGTGTATGTGCTGTGGGATCAGACATTTCTCCCATAAGACCATATGTTTTATTTACCTCATAATAACCTAAATGCATCACAAGTACTCTATAAACATGGTATGATATAACCAAGTATATGCTCTGTTAATGTGATCAAAACTTTCAACAGGAAGCGGTCTCTTACGGCTGGACAATATGTCCTGAAATTTAGGCCTAAATCACGATATTTTTAGGCCGTATCTCGATACACAATATTTATCTCAATATTTTTTTAATCTTCTCAAAAGTATGTCATTAACGCTAGGACTGGGAGACTAAATCCAAACACCCTCTCTGATGCAAAAAAGTTGTAGGGATGACTTTTTTTATCAGAAAATATTAACACAATGAGATTTTTGATTGATAATAATCAATAATATGGGTGTAACGACTAAGTGGGTTGAGGCAAGCGTTAGAATAAAAAGTCTGGTAAGCTGATACATTTACATCATTTTATTAAATGTCAGCCTGTAATGTAAATCGAAGGAATAAACACCATTTGTGCCATATCACGATACAATGGGTGGCTTTGTCTCAGAGAAAGAGAGGGTCATCCACTAATTGGAAGATCAGCCTTTCGATCCCCGGCTCCTCCAGTCTGCATGTCGAAGTATCCTTGAGCAAGATACTGAACCCCAAATGAGTGTGTTAAAACTGAGTAGCAGGTGGCACCTTGTATGGTAGCCTCGGCCACCAGTGTGTGAATGTGTGTGTGAATGGGTGAATGTTATTCATAGTGTAAAAATGGCTTTGAGTGGTCAGATGACTAGAAAGGCGCTATACAAGTGCAGGTCCATTTACCATTTAACGATATCCAGAATCTAAGATGATATATAGTCTAATATCTCAGTTTTGCTGCTCACAATAGTCTTTTCTTTGTCCCATCAGAAATAAGTCAGCTTCCTGTTTGGAGATTTAGATCCAGACAACTTTATTAATCCAACCAGGGGCAATTTGTTTGAGCAGCTTACCTTGCACACATACTATAACATAACGCACAGTAACATGTAGACAGAAATACATGAGTAATAAATAAAATCAGAAAAATTGGAAATAGAGAAATATGCCAGTGGATTCAGTTATATATAAAGGAATCTATTAAAATATTATTAAAAAATATTATACAGATTATAAATAAAAGAGTTAAAAAAAAACAATAAATTGCTAAATTCTGATCTGTTGAGTTGAGACTTGATAACTGAGACAAATTTCTCAAATTCTGCAGGCTCATTTATAAGCCAGTCAAGTTTTCTTTTGGATCTTACTGTTATATCAAGAGCCAATAATTTCAGACAAATAAAGATTACTGCAGCAAGAGAGGAAAAAGTGCATTTTAAGATCTTAAACTAGGATCGGGCTGAGACAGGAGGAGGCTCTTAATCAGGAGCTGAATTTAAGGAGTATGAGCAAATGGTCAAAATCTCATATTGATGTTATATTGAGCTCAGTTATATGTTGAGGAAAAATACGCTGGATAAAGAAGAGATCTTATTTTGAATTTTACTTTCCTCTGCAGGATTACTTCCGTGGAAAAAAAAAGTACAGCCATTTAAATTTTTGTTAATTTTTTAAAGGTATTATATTAAAATGATAAGCTTTTTAACCTTGCTTTTTATATCATTTTAAATGGAATACCTTTGACATTTTGATTGTTTGTTAGACAAAAAAAGCAATGTGAAGATGTCGTCTTGGACTCTGGAAACATTTGATAGATGTTTTTCTTTCTTTTAATAGACTAACCCAGTGGTTCTCGATCCAGAGTTCAGGGACCCTGGGCATCCTTGAGGGAGTTACAGGGGAATAGTTTATTTTCATTAATAAATTCACTATAGAACTGTGCCCAATGTGAGTAGGAGCCACAGGAACGACTATTGTAATAGGTTTTACTTCCTCCGTGGTTATTTCCTCAACTGTAGATGACAGGTGTAGCGTCATAATCACATCTAACAACCCAGGTCGTTTCAGATAGAGGAACCTGAAGCAAAATCTTATCAAATGGGGATCTGTGACCTAACGTGCATCAATTTAGGGTCTTTGACCCAAAGAGTGCACCAACCAATAGATAGACTGAAAAATAATCACTGACACAGATAGTAATTAGTTGCAGGCCTATTTGGAATAGCTGCATTTAAAGTGTCACTAGTTAAATCTAATTTCATATATATCAATACCTTCTTGTTCTGGGTAGCAGGCCTCCCCGGTAAGTAAATACACAAAGATGCCAGTGATGTAGAGTATGCCAACTCCAAAATACATCTCAAAGTATACACTCGGTATGTACGGCTTCCTGTATGACAGAAACTCAGAGACTGTAATTGTATAGAAAACCCTATGTCATGTATAATGTCTCAGACCACAAGCAGTAATAGTACTAACCCAAGTTTTCTAATGAGACAAGACAAAACTCTCCCCCAAAAACCTGAGCACACAAGGAAACACTTAAAAACACAATAGAAAAGGAAAGTCAAAGAGAGATCACCACTCCTTGGAACGCTCAGTGTGTACAGGAAGCCGCAGGAGGGAAGAGGGGAGTCACAGAAACCAAAAATGAAGCAATAACAAGCAACAATACAAGAAGATTTAGTTGGCGACAGCTTGTGACTCTGACACATATCTGCTGGTGTACCACTACAGCACTTTTTTTCCTCTGCGGCTTGGCAGGTGTTCAGAGGTGGAAAAAGAGGAACGTTTAGTTGAACCCCAGTGCGTGAGGTTGCCAACGTGGCCCACAACGGTGGCATTGTTGGCGTCTCTAAGCTGCACTCCACCCAGATGAAACCCTGAACGCTGACCCAAACTCATATGAAGAGAAAGAGGGACCTAGAAAAAGTGATGTAGTGGGTATATGTTGTTTGTAAATGAACCATTTACCACAGACTCATTTCACCTGTAAGACAAATGTAACGCTTTTCTCTGCTGTTCCACAAAAAGGAAGGAAATTGATCCCTTGAGCTCTTCCTGGATAAATTAGTTGGTCTATTTGAGTGTTAATGGCACATGAAATTCTGCTTCCTTCGACTTTCCACAGCACTATGCGTTTTAGATTTGATATTGAAAAGTTAATAATTAATAATAACATCTGTGACCTTGATTATTGTTGTAAATTCATGCCTACACATGTATGTATGGTGTAACTGTAACACGTCCAGAAGCCTCTTCACTCATTTTTTCCACTGCATTTGGGTGGAGGCCACACTTGTGTTTCGGTTGTGTGACCTGGTCAGCCTGAGAGAAAGGATGTGGCTTGACAAATTATTTTTGACCTTTGGACTGAGACCAACACAGTAACCTCCCAAGTCACGGGTGTTCCTGTTTGTTTTAAGCCACTGAACACTCTCACTTCCATTAATATCTTTCACAGCAAACAAAAAATACTCCGATTGCACAAGTCTGGGTCATATTTTGGCTGTCACGCTGATCAGTTCTGATGTAATTTAAGAATTTTCTTGAATAGAGTTGGGTTAATTGTTTTGAAACTCAAAAAGTTTAACAAAAATGTGACTAAAACATGACTGAACAATGATCACTCAGTAACTCTGATATTGTTGGCCCAGAAGTAACCTGATCAGATTTCTGCTATCAGATTGGATCAAATCTTGAAAGTGGGTTATTAAAAGTAAAAAAGTCAGATTAGATTATGTATTCTAGTCTTGGTTTTGATCTGAAAATAACCTCCAGCACATATTTAAAAGTTTTTAGCAGGACTGTTTTTTTTTTTTTTTGGGTACTCCGGCTTCCTCCCACAGCCCAAAGAAATGCAAGTCAGGTTAATTGTTGAATGGTTGTCTGTCTCTATGTGTCAGCCCTGTGATAGTCTGGCGACCTGTCCAGAGTGAACCCCGCCTCTCGCCCCATGGTCAGCTGGGATAGGCTCCAGCCCTCCCGTGACCCCTAACAGTTTAAGGGGTTACAGAAAATGAAATTGTTTAACTGTTACGATGATAAAGTAGACATTAGGCTACCTATAAAGTCTTTGTGCTGACTCCTGTTTCCATCATGTCACCTTGTTTTGTGCGTTCTGCAGCTGGCTTGATAAAAGAGGTTATCACAGCATGTATGCAGGTGCTGGTAAATAAAGCAAATCTAGCAGCCATTTGCATATTTGACCAACATTTGGCTGGTGGCTTGTGCTTATTTCTAACCCTGCACATATCTGTGTTGTGGTGGGGGTGAATGTGGCCGAGACACCTAGATAATAATACTTCAAATGCTTTCATTGGTGAGCCACAATTGTATGACCTCATTCAGTGATAGACAGTGACTTAACAGACAGTTATTTAAATGAAAATCTTTGAGATTATTACTTTAATTTTAACTTTTTTTATTCTCTTTTTATTTAGTTATCTCAGGGTCCAGTCAGACAGCTTCATCATACTCAAAGGGCTTATAGCTCTGTGCTTCCAAGCCTTCTGTAGGACACCATTACCCCAGAAAGTAACATAAAAATGTGTTGTTTTTTACATATATACAGTACAGGCCAAAAGTTTGGACACACCTTCTCATTCAATGCGTTTTCTTTATTTTCATGACTATTTACATTGTAGATTCTCACTGAAAGCATCAAAACTATGAATGAACACATGTGGAGTTATGTACTTAACAAAAAAAGGTGAAATAACTGAAAACATGTTTTATATTCTAGTTTCTTCAAAATAGCCACCCTTTGCTCTGATTACTGCTTTGCACACTCTTGGCATTCTCTCCATGAGCTTCAAGAGGTAGTCACCTGAAATGGTTTTCCAACAGTCTTGAAGGAGTTTCCAGAGGTGTTTAGCACTTGTTGGCCCCTTTGCCTTCACTCTGCGGTCCAGCTCACCCCAAACCATCTCGATTGGGTTCAGATCCGGTGACTGTGGAGGCCAGGTCATCTGCCGCAGCACTCCATCACTCTCCTTCTTGGTCAAATAGCCCTTACACAGCCTGGAGGTGTGTTTGGGGTCATTGTCCTGTTGAAAAATAAATGATCGTCCAACTAAACGCAAACCGGATGGGATGGCATGTCGCTGCAGGATGCTGTGGTAGCCATGCTGGTTCAGTGTGCCTTCAATTTTGAATAAATCCCCAACAGTGTCACCAGCAAAACACCCCCACACCATCACACCTCCTCCTCCATGCTTCACAGTGGGAACCAGGCATGTGGAATCCATCCGTTCACCTTTTCTGCGTCTCACAAAGACACGGCGGTTGGAGCCAAAGATCTCAAATTTGGACTCATCAGACCAAAGCACAGATTTCCACTGGTCTAATGTCCATTCCTTGTGTTTCTTGGCCCAAACAAATCTCTTCTGCTTGTTGCCTCTCCTTAGCAGTGGTTTCCTAGCAGCTATTTGACCATGAAGGCCTGATTCAAGCAGTCTCCTCTTAACAGTTGTTCTAGAGATGGGTCTGCTGCTAGAACTCTGTGTGGCATTCATCTGGTCTCTGATCTGAGCTGCTGTTAACTTGCGATTTCTGAGGCTGGTGACTCGGATGAACTTATCCTCAGAAGCAGAGGTGACTCTTGGTCTTCCTTTCCTGGGTCGGTCCTCATGTGTGCCAGTTTCGTTGTAGCGCTTGATGGTTTTTGCGACTCCACTTGGGGACACATTTAAAGTTTTTGCAATTTTCCGGACTGACTGACCTTCATTTCTTAAAGTAATGATGGCCACTCGTTTTTCTTTAGTTAGCTGATTGGTTCTTGCCATAATATGAATTTTAACAGTTGTCCAATAGGGCTGTCGGCTGTGTATTAACCTGACTTCTGCACAACACAAGTGATGGTCCCAACCCCATTGATAAAGCAAGAAATTCCACTAATTAACCCTGATAAGGCACACCTGTGAAGTGGAAACCATTTCAGGTGACTACCTCTTGAAGCTCATGGAGAGAATGCCAAGAGTGTGCAAAGCAGTAATCAGAGCAAAGGGTGGCTATTTTGAAGAAACTAGAATATAAAACATGTTTTCAGTTATTTCACCTTTTTTTGTTAAGTACATAACTCCACATGTGTTCATTCATAGTTTTGATGCCTTCAGTGAGAATCTACAATGTAAATAGTCATGAAAATAAAGAAAACGCATTGAATGAGAAGGTGTGTCCAAACTTTTGGCCTGTACTGTATATAATACAGAAGCCAAAATGGACCGATAAAGTAAATGTAAATATAGAAAAAACTAAAACAAAAAAGAAACTTAACTCCACATATAAACAAAAAAAAAATAAATCAATTAAAAATAAAATAACTCAGAAGGACATAACAAACAGGTTTAATGCACACCATCCCATTTTCCCATCTTTTCAAAAACTTGTTCTGTTGCAGTCTTATAGAAGAAGTAATCCTTTCCATCCTAAAGATGTCATAAATAATGTCAATCCAGTCCTCCACTGTTGGTGTTGCTGGCTTCAGCATCTTTCTGGTAATGGCTTTCCTGCTAGCAGCACTTAGAATCCGAAATGGGTATCTCTCATGAGAGGTAACGTTGTCCAGTGGCAGGGTGCCCAAATATAGAGTCTCTAGTTAAAATGGAAAGTCCACCTGGAATACTTTTTGCAAAACTGTATGAATCTCCTGCCAGAAAGCAATCAGTGATGGACAAGACCAGAATATGTGATAATGGTTGGCATTAGAGCACCCACATTAGCACCCACATTATCTCCAGCAGTTTGAACAACTGATATAGTGACGCTGTTGAACAGGAGTAATGAAGAACCTAATGGGGTTTTCCAACAAAACTCTCCTTCCATGAACTTGTAGTTTTCCATTGTAGTTCACATAACTCCTCCCATTCCTCTTCTGTTATACCTAGGTTTCCTTCTTTTTCGCATTTGTTATATACAGTGAGTTACATTTTGTTAACTGCAGCCGCTTATAAAGTCTCGAGATGGTTTATTGATTTGAGTTCAAAACACAAGCCTCTAAAGACCCTGACCAGGGGCGGACTGGCCATCTGGAGGTTCTGGAGAATCACAGAACGGCTGGTACTCCAGGACAGCTGGCGGCCGCCATGCTACTGTTCCACCTAGACGTCCAGTCCGCTAGGTGGCAGCCTTTAAATTGGATGCCAGCCGGCCCATACTGCCCTACAAAGCCTAAGTGCAGTAACTACATTTTTGGTCAAATTTGAGTTATAAGTAAAAATGAACTCCTTGATATCTGTTTTATCTTGTGACACAGATTCAGAGTTCAGTTTTGCTTAGTTTTAGAGAAAAAACGGTATAAAATTTGCAGTAACTACAAAATCTGTCTCAAAACCAAACTTTAAAGCCATTTTTCTCAGTTTTACCCTTTGCATAGTTACTGCACTTAGGCTTTGTAGGGCAGCATAGATATCTATGAGTTTCCACGCACCGGTTGTTGTGGGCTGGGCCGAGTCAAAGTCCAGGGCTGTTTTTTAGTCCCAGTCCGCCCCTGGCCCTGACACACCAAGCCGACGGTCGGCCGTCCACCAAAGTCGGGCCATCGGTGAGCCTCTGTCAGCCTAGTTTTTGCGGTGTGTCCCACACCGTCAGCCCTTCGGCGGCGGCGGCTTTTCGGCCAATTGAGCATGTTGAATCGTCGGCGGAGCTAGTCGGTGAAAGAGATCACTCTGGTTGGCTGTTCAGGTTTTATTTCCTCGCCCCTGTAACGAGTGAATCTGCCTGTAGTGAAACCGGGGCTAACCGGTGCTTATGTTACCCGCTTGGTTGAACGGGCAACATAGAACCTGGGAAACATAGAACCTTTTTTGTGTAAGCGGGGAACATAGAAGCTTTTTTGCAGGGTTAAGTGGGGAACATAGAACCCGGGAAACAAAGAACCCTGGAAACATAGAGCGGCTAGCGGAGCGTTAGCTGCAGCATGACGAAGGGATGCACAGCCAGTTAGTCTCTGCTAGTCTCTGAGCTAGCCCCGGCTCTCCGTTTGGATCCAACCGGAGCACCGAGCCCTGGTTTGTTATTCAGGTTAAAGTGGGAAGAAGCAGCAGGTTTATCGGGCAGCTGAGTGAAGTGGAGCCAGCAGAGGAAACACCAGGACCGTCTGAATGTAATAGTCCGTGGAGGTGCTGCAGTGCTCAGCTGCACAGATAGGTAACACCTCGGCTGTCAGGATGTACCACTCTGTCACTCCGCTCTCTCTCATGCAGGCACAGAACGTACGTGCCACTTGGCCGTCGGATGTAGGCCTAGTCTTTGTAGTGTGTTCAAATGCAACTAACACAGGGCGACGTGAGGCGACGTAGACGACGCAACAGTTGGCTTTCGTCGCCGCTAGTTCTTTGATGTCGGTTTGGTGTGTCTGCACCTTAAGAAGACTGTTAGTATCATATTATCCACATACTTCTGTTTATTTACCTTCATTCACTGGTCTATATGGTGCCGAACTTGAAGAAATCTTCAAAAATCACTATTATTCAAGCCATGCTGCATCTGATTTTAACTTTATCACTTTTATGGAGTTAATTGTTTAACTTAGGTTCAGGAGCAGGACCACGCCTCAACCACACTGACTAACATATATATACCAGCACAGCTCTACCACAGGCCTCTCAGATCTCTCGAACATTGGCGACCCTACGTAGGTTATCTCAGCAAGTGTGTTTTTGTGTGTACTCACCGATGGATCACGTGTTGCAAGTCAACCTGTCCGAGTCTGACTCCGACGACTTGTACGACTCTCTGCTCGAGCCAGGTGATCCTCTGACCCCGTCTCAGCAGTCTGCCGGTAGCCGAAACTCCCAGGGGAGCCGGCTGCGCTCTGTGGTCCACATCCCTCCGTCTCGCCGTGGTTCTCCGTCGGGCTCCATCAACGAGATCGCCCCAACTCCTCGTGGATCTCAGGCCTCCTCTTCTCCGTCCTCGCGGGTGGGAAATCGACGCCGCGTCCACAACCGTGGGAGCCAGCGGCGGTCTTCTCCTCCTCCTTCCCGAAGCGGTGCAGCGTCTAGTCGACCTCGCCGCTCCCGCGGCGCTCAGTCACGCTCCACTCGGCCATCTCCACCATGTCCACGTCCACAGCAAGAGCCCGACATCAGAGATTGGACCATCGCCCGGCTCCAGCGGTTCCTGAGGGCAAAAAACATCCCCTTCCACCGCAGTGACAACAAGTCCAGGCTGTTCCAGCTCTATTCAGCCGCCGTCCGGGCTCCCGAGGCCACAGCTCCTTCTCCCAAGCCGGCCGCACTTCCGGGTCGCCCTCCGAGGCCTACTCCCGCCAGCGTCACCGTCGGTGACGTCACGGCGCCTCCACCACTCCGGCTGGAGCAGCCTCTCTCATTCATTCCCCCAGCCGGGGGTCAGGTCGTATCACCCCCTGTGCCTGCTCCCTCAGACGCAGATATGTCACGCGCAATATCTGCCTTCTTCTCCTCCCTGTCTCGCAGGCCTCCACTCTCACCCCGTGCACACACATCCTCCATCCCCACGTCCCTTTCCTCTACCCTTCCTTCCAACTATTCCGTTCCGGCTGGCATCGCAGCCCAGGAGCCCCGTCCTGCAGCACAACAGGCTCCTTCGGCGGGTGTTTCACTGCCTTCCACTCTCTTTCCGACGTGTCTCTCCTTACCCCTCCCCTACCCCCCTACCCCAACACCCTAATGTTTTTTCCTCTGCTGCCGTCTACACTCTAGCCACAGCCACACCACCAGCTCTGCCAGCCTCTGCCATTCACCGCCCCTCACCCGTCTCGCACTCACTGCGCCAGCAAATACTGTCCGGTAATTATGTAGACCTAGCCCAGCTCATTCAGCCATCTTTTTTGACAGTTGTCAACCCAGGGAACTGCAGACCGTCCTCGGTCCAGTTCTGTTAAAGCAGTCACTGCCAACCAGGTCCAAAGACTTGACTCCTGTCGAGTTTGCTCTAGCTTTCTCCCTATTTCGCGACGTCATCTGCTCTGCTTTTCCTCACCGTCAATCAGAGCTGGACGACTATCTGTCCATCGTGTTGGACATGGCTTTGCGTTTCGGAGGGACGGGATTTTATACCTACCATGTCCAATTTGCCGCACAAGCAGCCGGCCGGTTGCAGCAGCTAAACCAGGGGACATACTGGGGGGCCCTCGATTCAGAAATATACTGCCGCATTTTCGGAGCTCGTTCCTCCCTCTCCTGCGACTTATGTGGCACCCCTTCTCATCCGGCCTCTGCATGCACTATCATGGCTCCTCCACCGCACTCCCGCCCCACCACTCCACGCAATGCCCCGATCTTCGACCGTCTGTCTTCCGCTGCACCCCCCCCTCCTGTCATCCCCAGAGCCAAGGACGCACGTCCCACTGTCAACGTGCCGGTGCCAAAGGGCGTCGACAAGCAAGGACGGCCGATCCTCTATCAGGGCGGCAGGATGGTGTGCAATAATTTCAATCAGTGGAGTTGCAACTCGTCCGGCTGCCGTCTCCTGCACGTCTGCTCCTTCTGCGGGGGCGCTCACGCCAGGACCACCTGCCCCCACAATCCCACCAACACAGCAGCATGACTAGAACGTCACCTTGGCACGTCCATAAAGGTACGTGCACTCGCTGCTGCTCTCAGTGACCACCCTGATAAGCAGTTTGTCGATTTTCTCATCTCTGGCTTCACTCACGGTTTTCACCCCGGCACGGAGGTGCTTCCTGATTCTTCCCACACATGTCACAATCTTCAATCCGCTCTCACGGAGCCCGACACTGTTGACACATTACTGGCAAAAGAAGTCATGGAAGGATTTATGATAGGCCCTTTCGATCATCCTCCTTTCCCCGTATTTCGTATCAGTCCCATCAGTGTCGCCACACGCAAATACTCGGGGAAAAAGAGGCTGATCATTGATCTGTCGTCCCCACACGGCTCCGAAATCCCGAGCATCAACAGCCTTATTCCTAGCCCGGATTTCTCCATGCAGTACGCCACCATTGACCACGCCATGGCACTGATTTGTCTGGCGGGACACGGAGCATGGCTGTCTAAGGCTGATATCACTAGCGCATTCAAGGTCTTGCCCATTCACCCCGACTTCTGGTGTTATTTCGGTGTCTGCTGGAAAGGGGCTTACTACTTCTCCGTGCGTCTCACTTTCGGCTGCAAGAGCAGTCCCAAAATCTTTGACTCTTTATCCGAGGCTCTATGCTGGATCCTCTCCAACAATTACAGGCTCCCCTACGTCCTTCATCTCCTTGACGATTTTCTTGTCGTGACTCCCCCGTCCTCACCTCCTCGCCACGGTCTCACTACACTTACGTCTGCATTTTCCGACCTCGGTGTCCCTCTGTCCGAAGAAAAAACTTCAGGACCTGGCACATCCATCGAGTTTCTGGGCATCACTCTGGACTCAATGTCATTCCAGGCTTCACTGCCCTTGGAGAAAGTGCAGCGCATCTCGCTGCTCTTGTCTAATTATCTTCTGACACACAGGTACACCAAACGCCAGCTGCTCGCTCTCCTCGGGCACCTCAATTATGCCATCCGCATAATTCCACAGGCAAAATCTTTTCTTTCTCAACTGCTGACAAAAGCTGCATCCATTCCCTCTCTCCACGACCACGTGGTTCTGGACGACACTTGTAAAACAGAAATGCGCATGTGGCAGCAATTTCTGTCATCCTGGAACGGCATCTCATTCTTCTATGACGACTTCATCACCCATCCCGAGGACATTCAACTCTACACAGACGCGGCTCCCTCCGTGGGTTTCGGCGGGTATTACGGGGGGAGGTGGTTTGCTGCCGCTTGGCCCTCCGAGTTCGAGTCCCTCGATACAGAGTCACGCTCTCCCTTGTCTGCTCTGTACGAGCTGTACCCCGTGATCATCGCCACTCTAATCTGGGGGCACGAATGGTCAAAAAAATGCATTAATATTCACTCTGACAACACAGCAGTAGTAGATATAATCAATAAAGGCCGTTCCCGTTCCCCAGCCATCATGCCATTCACCCGCAGACTCACTCTCATCTCCGCTCAGTATCAATTCATCCTCCGTGCATCTCACATTCCCGGTCACCACAATGCCATCGCTGACTCACTCTCCCGCTTCTCTTTCCAGAAATTCAGATGCTTGGCTCCAGACTCGGATGTCCATCCCACACCAATCCCACCGTTTTCAGCAACCATATTCAGCTAAATCCTCATCTGGCAAATCTCACTCACATCTCCCAAGAAACCAACCTTAACAGTTTAGCACCAAGCACGCTATCTGCCTACCTCACCGGCTGGAATTCTTTCAAGAATTACCATGCCACTTATCATCTACCGTTTCCCTCTCTGGACGCCATGTCCATATGCAACTTCATCTCACACTGTCATACCGTAACAAAGATCCGGGCCTCCAGCATACAAACATATCTAGCTGGTATCAACTTATTTCATAAATTATCCACCCGGTCTCCCTTGTCAATCAATCTCGCACGCTCACGTCACCATGCTAATCAAAGGCTTACGAAAGCACGAACCAGCGCTGACAGCCAGACGCCTCCCTCTCACCTCCGATCTGCTCAGCCGCTGCATACGCACTCTGCGCTCCGGTTACATCTCTCCCACAGTCGACTTAACACTGGAATCAATGTTTCTACTCGCTTTCTTCGGATTCCTGAGGTGCTCTGAATTCGCTCCAACATCATCTGTCTACGATCCTTCCCGTCATCCCAGTCTATCCGACATCACCACCCACACTCCAGACTCGCTCATATTCACGCTCCGCAGGAGTAAAACTGATCAGTTAGGAGTAACCTTTCCCATCTACATCTTCCGCCTCAACTCCTTTCTCAGCCCTCACGAGCCACTGACCAGATACATCCACGCCCGGTATTCCGCCCGCACTTCACCACAAGATCCCCTCTTCCTCACTGAAACAGGGAGGATGGCCACCCGTTTCTGGTTCCAGAAACACTTCCATAACATCCTCTGTCTCTCCGGAATTTCATCTGTTCATTACTCTTGCCATTCCTTCCGCATCGGCGCCGCCTCCTCAGCCGCCAGATCAGGTATTTCAGACCAAGTCATTCAGGTCCTCGGGCACTGGTTCTCACAAGCATATCAAACCTACATCCACAATAACCTCAATGATCTCCGTCTAGCGCACGACAGACTAAGCCTCACTTAATCAGACTCTTTTGGGGGCTTCCTAAACAGCAAGGGCTCATCAGAACTCGAGACAGAACCCCCACACTGAGTCTCTCCGCCCATATCTACACCTCACCCAGTCCGACCCTCCGATGACGTCATCTCCATCCCGTTCATTCACCTGCAATCTGCACTCCCCCATTCATCACCACCCCATTCATAACCATTTTCTGACAATCACATCCTTATTAAATCTCTAAACTGCATATCGTTGTGGTGTGGTCCTTGCTAGTGAAAGCAGTTTCTAACAGTTGCACCCCCCCTGCTGTTTTCTGTCCCTTTGAATAAAAGTACTGAAAATAACCCCACACTAGCTATTCTACCTGTTAGTCTTTACTAGCAGAAGCCCACAACATGCTACGTAGTGCTATTTAGAGCACTGATTATCCAGATCTAATGATCTTTAAAAGTTTGTTTCTGGATCAGGGTGATTCAGTCCAATGTTGCTTTGAAAAACCGCCTCAAAAGTAAGGTGGATTAGTCCACCCTGATAGCAAAATATGGGACATTTTTAACAACTGGGCCCTGGTCATCACCACAGCAGATAATGTTTAATAATATTTAATTAAGCCGATTGTTTATTGTCATGTGGTCTAATGAAAAAGTCCCTGTGTGTGCTATTACACATCTGTAATTTGTAATGCCAAGAGGAAGATTCAAGAGGCTGCAAAAAAGAGAGGAAAAAAGCTCACATATTCAGCTGACTGTTTCATAAGGAGGTGAAGTCAAACTTCTCAGCTAGCTGTTCACATATTTCTATGAAACCCGATATGATGCCTACTTTCATTTCCTCTCTCAAGAATCATGACCAGGTTACTCAAGATAATCCACAGACCTTGTTGTGAGCAGTTTCATGTAGGAACTATTATCTCAAGTAACTGGGTCATGATTTCTGGAAAGAGACATTGCTGTTGAGTTTCTAAGTATATTTTTGAGCACTACAAGCTGAGTGTTATCTAGTGCTGTTATAGTGGAGAGAAGGGAGACATCTCTATGGCTGATATCTCCAACACTTGGCAGCTCACACCAAAACAATCTAGACTGATAAATAGCACTGCAGGTAATAGGAGAATGTGTATTTTGACTTTTGGGTGAACTGTCCCTTTAAGTTAGATGAGGGCTGTGTGGAGACATTACCTCACAAAACTATTTACATTTAATTATTATATCTTTACATTGAGACATTAATAAAAGGTTAATAATTATAAATCTGACCGAGCTTCTTAAAGTAATACCTTTCTACCCGTCACTTATGAGTCATTCTCTGTGTCATGCTGATGTCAGGATTTGTGTTTGCACTCAGGTCCCGCTGCGGAGACCCTGGAGGAGGCAGCAGGAACCTCTGAACATGAACCATTATGCCAATAAGAAGAGTGCAGCGGAGAGCATGCTGGATGTGGCTCTGCTGATGGCTAATGCCTCACAGCTGAAGGCCGTGATGGAGCAAGGACCAGACTTCACCTTCTACGTGCCCCTCATCACGCTCATTAGCATCTCCCTCATACTACAGATCGTAGTGGGAGTTCTGCTCATCTTCATTGGTAAGTGTGGAGCCTCCTCATTTCTGTTTTTTTTTTTTAAGATATTTTTTGGGCATTTTGCCTTTAATGGACAGGACAGCTAGGTGTGAAGGGGGAGAGAGAGAGAGGGGGGATGACATGCAGCAAATGGCTACAGGCTGGATTTGAACCTGGGCTGCTGCGGCAACAGCCTTGTACATGGGGTGCCTGCTCTACCCACTAAACCACCGACGCCCCGCCTCCTTGTTTCTGTTTGTCAAACTTTAGCATTCACAAATGAGAGGATTTACAGTGAAATGTACAGTATGTGTTGTTTTAGTCCTCTGCTGCATCATTGTGTAAATTCAAAGCAGAAACTGTGAGTTACATTGAGTAATCAAACCATCCACGCTCTGTGTGACACTGCTGTGACACAGCAACAGTATGTTACAAGAATAACTTTTTTGCTTTTACAGCAAAAATCAGAGCCAAAACTCCCAAGAATGGAAACACAGCTGACAGCTGCTCGTAATTTTTACTCAGATGCTGATGAAAGCAGTTCTTTTATGTCATTCTTATTATTAATTTAAGATATTTAATACTCTGTGAGTGACCCTGACTGTCATTTATTCATTTTTCAAAACTGCTTATCCTGTTGGGGGTCGCAAGGGTGCTGGAACCTATTCTAGCTGACATTGGGCGAGAGGCAGGGTACACCTTGGACAGGTCACCACCAGACTATCACAGGGCTGACACAAAGAGACAGACAACCATTCACACTCACATTCACACCTACGGACAATTTAGAGTCACCAATTAACCTACATGTGTTTGGACTGTGGGAGGAAGCCGGAGTACCCAGGGAAAACCCATGCTGACAGGGGGAGAACATGCAAACTCTGCACCCTGGGTTCAAACCAGGAACTCTCTTGCTGTGAGGCGACAATGCTAACCACTGCATCACCATGACGCTGTTTTAAATTGTGGTTACTGTACTTAAGTAATTTGAAGAATTCTCTGGCACATGAATTTCCTTCAGAACAAATAAAGTTCTACTGAACTGAATTGAATTAATATAATTTACGCACAAATTTAATTTTAACATGGTTGCTTTGCTCTACGACTACAAATAATTCTACTAATTTACAAACTTTAGAAACTTGAATTTCTCAGGTTGTTCTCCAAAGTTTACAAACATGGTGTCTACAGGTCCTTAAAAAGTCTTGAAATGTCTTGAATTAGGTTTTCTTAAAATAAGGCCTTCAAAAATCTTAACTGGTCTTAAATGGGTCTTAAATATTTTTGGTTACATTACCACGAAAATGTCTCCAGCCTGACGAACCCAATCATTGGACAGACAGAAGAATTGCAATAATAAATAGCATTTATGACAGCAGTTGTTTTCTTTTTACATTAAACTTAAACTCACTTAATTGTTGTCATTTTTCCTTACTGTTATTTTGAACTGACATCAGTGTGTTTACTTGGAAAGAATTCCTACACATGTCCCACACACAAATTTATATATATCTTTCCATCGCAGGTTTGGTCTCAAGTTTCCTATAAGGTGCGATTAAAAAAGTCTTAAATTTAACTTGGTTATGTCTGTAGACACCCTGTACAAAGGGTGATTTACAATCACAGGCATTGTATTAATTTAGGTTCACCATTTTACAAGCACAAACATTGTATTTACGCTTATTTGGGCACATAAATCTGCCAGCACAAAGTTTACTGCCCATACATTGGCATTCTCCCTCTTCCCTTATAGCCTTATCTTATCCTAACAGAGAATACTATTGTGACACAGAGCTGAGTTAAGGGAGCTGCAGCAGGAAGGAACGCCTCTGCTGTCAGCTGTTTCCACGTTTAAAGTTATGTCATGGGAGATTTACCAATGCTGAATAAAAGATATTGCTAAATACTCAAAATACAGACTTCCTGTCTGTCTAAATCAGCGTGGCATGGAGTGTCCTGATGGAGGAAGGAGCTAATTATTCACCTGAGGGCTCAGATGCTGTTAATTTATGTCATAGTGCTCAGTAATGATTACCTCACTGCTCAGTTGGCAGGACACACTGTGCTGCCCCCTGGTGGGGAAAGGAGGTCACTCCTACTGACGAAGCAAAACTCACTAATGTTTTCATGTTTTTGTTCTGTCAGTGAAGTGGAACCTGAATGATGAGAGCATGCACTACAAGCTGAACATCATCGAGAACTTTGCCACAGCCTTCGTCTTCATCATAGTGGTGGTCAACGTCTTCATCACAGCCTTTGGTGTGCAGCGGCCCAACACACAAGGCTGATGCCTGCTGATCAACTTAGTACAGATGGACCTCCACATTATTTATGCAAATGAGCAGGATATTTATTCATCAAATTAAACGGCATGCAGGTGCACTTGCCTTTCTGTAATCCAACCTCCCAGGCTTCAGAAGACCTGACACATCCTGAGGATCAGGTGACATTGTGTGTGTATGTGTCTGTGTGTGTGTATTGAAGGAGTTCTTCCTTCTCTATGGACAAATGTGTGGTCACTTTTTATTTCACTGTGTGGCTACCCAGTTTGTTACCTCTTTTCTTGCTCAGGTTACTGATGCAAATACATTATTGCCTTTACTTACAGAACAAACATATCAGGAGCAATATACTGCGTGTCAGTCACAACCATTGTGAATGTTTTATGAACAAAAACATGTTCTAGTACTGTTATTTTAACATGAGTCAGTATGTTTCAGTCTAAACCTGCATGTGTGCCTACATCTGTAGGAGAATAAAAGAAATAAATCACCACAGCATCATCCAAATGACATTCTTCGCAGTAGGTGCATCAGGAGCCAGCCTGGCCTACTGCTGCTCGTGAGGCATTACATGATACAACAGCTTTATTATGTGGGCAGACGTACGTTTACATTATTATAAACCTCGCCCAATTAATGAAATGGACCTTACATGCTCTGTTTTTTAAGTGCTATTCAAGTATAGTTTGTGATGTGTAAAGTGATTTATGCTAGTGTTTGTTTATTGACGTATATAGTGCACTGTGTTTCTTTTAGGCCTTTTATCACATTTTTTAAAGACCAAAAACTTACAAAGCTTTTTCAACATGATCTTGTATTACACACTGTGACGACTATTTTAAATGAATTTTATAAATAAACCACAAAAGTGATAAAGATGTGTCTCTTGTCCTATTTATCACCATGCTGGTTTTTTTTTATTTTTTTTTTTATTTTTTTAAATCATACAAAGACAGAAGTCTCAATCCAACAAATAATGGCACTTCCAACTTTAAGGCATTTTTACACAGCACAGTACACGAGTGACAAACTGTCAGGCACTGGACTCAGTGAGTAGACATTAAATCACAAACAACAAAAATCAAAAGTATTTTCTTTTGGAACAATTTTACAAAATTGTTGAATACAAGAATAATAATAAAGTCATGCAAATTGAAGTTTTTCAGGCATTTCTGGTATTGGCTTCTGATAACCTGATGTTAAATCATCATAAAGCAGTGGTTCCCTAATGGTGGTGGGTCATGGGTCCATTCTGGATGGACCATAAGTGACTCAAGAACTAACTAACGGGCAGCTACTCAACAGAGACAGCAGTCTAGCTCAATGACATGGACAAACACAAGTAAGTAGTTGACTATATTTAACTGTGTGGACCTTGAACTAATGACTAAAGACAAATCTGGACCCCATGGCTGGACCAGTTGGGAACCACTACCATAAAGAAAACCACAATGAAATACAGTTTGACAAAGCACCATTGTGATAGTTACGGTTATGTTCAAATCCACTTCTCTATATCACACGTTAAAGAAAAAAAATCATCTAAATTCATTTACTGCCAGACTTTGTATTTAAAAAAGACTTATAAGAAACCAACTTACCAATAGTTGGCAAAAAGGCACAGTAAGAACAAAGAAATATCCACACTATAAAGATATAATATCTACTAATAGCTGGCGAGGAACTTATTAACATTTAAATGGGCTTATTCTGTCACAAACTGAGAGTACTTCTGTTGTGAGAAAGCCTGCAGACAAAGCATTAATGTTTCAATAATCCTCTGAGTATTCAGCAGCTAAATGCTAGAGGCCAAGGGAACAACAAGGGAAATACTCGGGCACTTCCGGTCTCACAGTACATGCCAAGAGAAGGAGACGTAGTTTGGAGTGAGAAAGTAAGACGTTAACAGTTAGTAAGGCAGCGTCCACATAAAGATAAAGTTATATACGTGAAAAAAAACATGGTTAGAGATGCCACGAAGTAGGTGACAGTGCCTTAACCGTATGTGTGTTGATGACCACAGGGGCCAATTCCATCCTTGTCAAGGGGAGTGCTAACCTTCTCTCCTTTCATACAACACAACTACTACAACGGAAAACAACAGGATTTATACACCGAGTAATGAAATTCGGTTTCACTTACGGTGCAATTTCCGGGTTGCTGTCATAATAATCATAAATATTTAACACAGCTGTTATAAGTTTCATTTAAAACTGGTTTATACTTCAGCTTTATGATTATTCATTCGGCATTTGTATGTTTTGGTGTAAGTTTGTACCGTTACCCATGATACACTGCGCGGGTAGAGCGGGATATCATTGGTGGAAGCAGTCACGTGACTGCAAACTCGTCTAAAACGGTTTAAAATAACACTTCACGGACATGCTCGATGGTATTTATCGCGTTTACATGCTTATTTATTTTTGTCTAACATGAGCTGCCGAATTTTGAGAAGCTCTTATGAAACCAACACAAGCCAGACGATGTTTGGGGCTGTGTTCACTTTTGGCCACACGGGGGCGGTGACGTTCTATAGGGAGCTCGGCCTCATGGACAGAGGGGTTGAGGTGAATTTTAATATGCTGCATATCAAAGGAATACAAATCCATCATCCAAATACATGTCTAGTAGCACAGCATGCTGCAGAGAAAGGCGTGGAGTGCTGTCCAAAAATACTAAATAAAAATATGAATAATAAGTCTGCACTGAGTCTTAACAGCAAAGTGTAAGTGAGCACATGTAAAGCAGGCTGTTGCTTTGTGCATTCAAGAATTATTATTACATGGATGCAAAATGCACATATGAATTGGGGGCTATCTTTAATGTGAGATAAAAATGGATCCTATATAGCAGGGATACTCAACTTGCTTTGCCCAGGAGCCACTTAATAAACAAACATTAAAGATATTTATCAGATAAGTTGAATATCCAGTCTCAGCAGCCAGGCACAGGTCAGGTGTAGGGCAGGATTTGAGGACATTCAGAGCTTAGCCTGCACCCCAGATCCTCCTCTGGCACTTTTTTTAAATCTTAAACAAGCTATATTTCGATCCATTTTGTTAGCACTCTGGTATTGTATGTACATTCAAAGTACAAAAACAAACCAACAAATCCCAGTGTGAATTCATTATCATCACTGTGAACTGGAAAATGGTCAGCTGGTCACCCTGCACCCTTGGGCTGTAAGTTGAGTATCACTGCTATACAGTGTTAGTTATTTTGTCACTAATGCAGTCAGTGTTTTTCTTGTTTAATTCTATTATAAAAACCTGATTTATGCCACATTTAAATATTGTAGCAACAGCTTAATTCTCATTTCACTGTGGTTATCCCTCAAGTGTAATCGATCCCTTTAACCTACTTAAACAGTTATCAATATCTGAGGAAATGAGAGCACAGTGCCAAATGTAGCTCTGCATTTACCCCATCTTTCTCTTTTTAGATCACAAGCAAAATACTATATACAATTGTGTACAAAATTAGTATTCATCTCCTGAAAGGTGATAGTGTGCTGTGCTTTGGTACAAGTAGCATCCTTGAGAGCAACACTGCTGAAGCACCTGGTGTGAATGAGTCACCACCTTACATCTCAGTGTACCAAATGAGAACCTCCCGAGCTTTCTTTTTCAGACCCAGCGCAGCCATCCCGAGGGCCCGGCTGCCTCCCGTCACTCTGGCCTCTGCAGAACACAGACGCCATCTTTGTAACACTGAATTAACAGCATTAAGTGAAGCTGTATTTTCAATTAGCCAGTATCTGATACCATCTGAAATACTATCTGATCATCACAATTAAAAACTGGAAAGCTGCTTACCACCGTAGTAGTAGAGTAAAGCCATTCCCACCGCAACGCCAAAACAGCCCAGAAAGAAGAAGGGACCTGAGAAGAGATAAACACTTAGCAACATAAATGTAATTAACTATCTAGTGTGTGTCAGAGCTAAATGCTAAACTACCTGACACACTTTTAGCATAGTTTTTGGGCCGTGGGAAGGCATCAACCCAGCAGCATATTCAAGTGTTCCCCAAATTTTTTGAGCAGTGAATGTTGCACACACATTGATATACATACACTCTTTAACATTAACATCTTACCTCTGTCATTCATAACATATCTCTGTTGGTAGGCACGTGGATGCGCAAGTGGATCTAAGGAATCTGGAAGCGGGACAGATATGTTTTAGTGTGTGGAATAAAATGTAGAATACACAACAAATGATTTATAAATATCACACATGATATAAAGAGGCAGGTTTTGGGGACTAACCTCTAAGGCGGAGCCGTGTGGGCAGGCTGTAGTATACCTCCTCTACATGCAGGTGAAGAGCTCTGTAAAACTCCCTGCATGCTTCCTCTCCTTTCCTCTGCAGGTGTGTCAGCAGCTCACCCACTCGAACACTTGTAGGCACGTCCAAGTTTCGAAACTAGATAACAATAACAACAGTTATAATAGGATTTTTTTTAGGTTTGACACAACTTGCAGGTATACATTAACCAATAACAGCTGTCAATATCACAACACATGTAGTTATCAGGGCAATGACAGACAGTTAAATTGGGGACTTTCTTACACATCGTGTGGGGTATCTGGAATTTTGTGTGTTGAGATTGGCTGCTCTCCAGTATGTACGCTACTTAATGATGATTCAGAGCAGAACTTTAATCACACTCAAAGGCAGCTATGTGTATTAGCACGCACTGCTGTTAAAAGGATGTTAGCGGTTAAATGGAAGCCGCCACACAGTCTTTCCATTCAGCAGTGGAAATACTCTTTAGTGGAGATTTTATCTGTGAAGCTCTCTGTTGCTAGATGAAGGGGGCAGGTTGCATCATGCCTGAGGCGAGGAAGGAAGCACTCAACTTGAAAAATGGAATGGAAATATCCTTTCCTGGAGTGCTGGCTGACACAGCTTGCCCAGGCCAGGATGAAGCATCTCCAGTGGAATTATTTGGGAATTATTTACGTTATTCACTTTCAAGTGTTTTCGAATCATCATATAATTTGTAGATCTAAGACATGACATCCTCCCCCTCCACTGACACTTTTGAGACATATCTTAAAATGTACATGTTGTTGATAGCCTTTAGTTGTTTGCAGTGGTTTTAGTATTTGTTTTTAACAGTTTTATCCTGTTTTACATTTGTGTGAATTTTATATTGCTACATATTTGAGTGTCATTCTCTTTTTATTTAGTACAGCACTTTGGTCAACTGCGGTTGTTTTTAAACATGCTGTATAAATAAACTTGAGTTGATTTTTGATTTGAAGAAATAATTTAACGTGCAGTGATATAAAACTAGAATGTAGAGGCTCACGCACACCTTCAATGACTTGTAGACAGATGTGTAGAAGGAAAACGTCTACAGGAAAGAGAGGAGAATTGCGGCACACTGTCCTGTTACTTGCAATAAACTTTGTTTCAGTGTGGAAGGACTGAAACATTGTGTGTGTTTTGACTGTGGTCTAAATTTCAAAGCTCAATATAATTTGTGAACATTAACTGCATTTTATCATTTACGTAATGCAGCTAAGGTACGACCTCTACTGAGACAGAAAGATGCTGAGAATCTTGTCCATGCTTTTGTCTCCAGTCGTCTTGATTATTGTAATGCTCTGTACGCTGGCCTGCCTAAATCAGCCACTGCAAAACTACAGAGCATTCAGGGTTTTAACTAAAACTATAAAGAGAGACCATATTGCTCCTGTTTTACGTAACCTACACTGGCTGCCAGTATGTTTAAGAATTGATTTTAAAAGCCTTCTTTTGGTTTTTAAGGCTCTTAATGGCACTGCCCACTCCTATATAATAGATTCCCTATCACCTTGTGTCCCTCCATCAGCCCTGAGATACTCCACAGCTGCTCTTTGAAATGTTCTTAATGTTACTACAAAAACCTTTGGGGGATGCTTCTTTTAGCAACAACGCCCCAAAAATATGGAACACCCTGCCTTTAAATATAAGACTAGCTGGCTCAGTGGACAGTTTTGAACGACAAACTTAAAACATATCTTTCTAATATAGGTTATAACTAGAGGCTGTTTGTTTTAATATTTTTAATATGTTTGTATATATGTGTTTTTGTTATTACTTGATTAATTATTGATTGATACATTTATTTATTCTCCTCTTTTCTCCTCGAATGAGTGTTGTATAATTGCATGGTTTTATTTATTTTCTGTTCATTTTTAACTCAGTACATTTACTCATGTAATTTTATGCTTGTTAAAGTACACTTTTAAGGTATTGGTACTTTCCTGCAGTGTTTCCATCTTATTGTATTTTTACTTAATTTCTGGGAGAAATAGTGTGTACATTTATCTCACAGCTATAGCTACCAATTACTTTACAGATACAGACCTACTATGAGTTTATAGAATAATAATGCATTATTGATGAATTTACAGCACATATACAGCTGCAACATTAAATGCTGCTAACAAATGAGTACACCGGTAATAATAGGCAAGTGATTTATGATGATACACCATTGGCATGGGTCACTCTGCTGCATGATGTATACTAATATTTTGCAAGCATAGTTTTGCAGTGTTGTTGTAGTTTCACTTTTTCCTTATCTTTTCCACTACTCCCTGCATGTGAAGGAGCCAGTGAGGTACTCTGTGTGAAGACTTACTCTGGTGGCCTCCTTGTCTGAGAGGATCTGCGGGTAGATTCTGTTGAGCTGCAGGATAATTTTGTCCACCAAGTCTGTGTCCAGCCTGCGGTCAGCTCTGAGGAAGGCGCTGTCCTCTATCAGCTGGTCATGGAAACTATCTGTTAACAGAGTTTAAAATAATTAGTACAGCAGCAATGCTGTTTCTCCAACAGACTGGCTTTCATTGAGAGGAGACGTCACTTTACAGTACAGGATACTGAACGGAAATTTGACATTATCTCCGGTCTTTGCTCCAAACGGTGTCAGGAGAGGAGTGTGGGGGCACAGGAACGAAGCGAAACATTTGGTCATAGCTAACTTTAACGCTTCTCCTGACAGCAAAACGAAAAGTGAGGCTCTTCATGAGGGAAACTGTGATGTTAAGGAACTTTTCAGAAGCAGGAGTTGGACTGAGACGTTACTCATTGTCACTGTCAAACCGAGGCAACGTTTGACGGTGGTAACCGCTGTGCTAATGTTCGTCATTTGGACGTAATGGGAAGACACTGAAGCGAAACACAAGGCTAAACTACACTGTAAGATAAGCGTTAGTTTACGTTAAAGAAAGACACAAACCTCCCATTGTGGAGTCCCCTCTGTCCTCTGTTTGGACACGCCCCCTGACGTCACCGCGCAGGCTGGGAGTGGTTTACGTAGACGTCCTTAAAGAAGGAAAAAAACTTTCCTTTTCACCGGAAATGGGACCAAATGGGACCAACTGACGGAAATGCCAAGCTAGGCAGCAGCTAACAACATTGCTACACGTTTATTTTATTTTCCATCCATAAACAAATCTTTGACATGTACACTGGTATTCATCTTAAATAAAACTGAGCAGTCTGTTGTCACTATGGATGAATTCATTGTAGTCCTTTTATAACTTGACAACATTTTAAATTAGTCTCTGTGTTTCCGACTGGAAATAAACTGTGGCCCAAGCTGTTCCCCTAGTAACAACATAGCAATGAAAAGGTCGAGAACCATAGAAACAAAAATGATACATTTTTTCCATGTCAAAAACTACATTTTAATAATATTTATTTGTATAGCACTTACCTAAACAAGGTTACATAGTGCTTCACAAAGTGCATAGAAATAAGACAACAATGCAAAGGAAATAAAACACAAAAGTTACAAATCACAAAAGTATAACACAGGCATTTAAAGGGTTTTTTTTAATTTTTTTATGTACAATACTGTAAAATGGATATCTTCCTGCCTATACAGTTACCATTATTGTTTGGTACATTTATGTTGATTGTGTTGCTGATTTGTATATATTAGTTCTTGTACACAATGCATCTTGTATTCAGCTGTTGAGCGGTCTGTATGGTTTTTTTTTTTTTTTTATAAAAAAAGGTAATACAGGATTAGTCTATATACTTCAAAAATCATGACTGTTTTAATTTCTCAACAGGAGAAGAATAAAGCTATATTGTAAAATTGAATGTGTGGTGGCAGGTATCTTACCATAAAACTTATTTAATTAGAAATCAGAAGCCCAGGCTATTATTTGCCTAAGTTACTGAACTCAACAGGTGTGTTTTTGGGACAGGTGTCTATATGGGACAGGCCTTTAATTCCTTTTATACAAAACTGTTGCTCAGCAAAGGGAATACAATCTAACTGTTTATTTAAACCAGTATGAATATAACATTTAAAAAAAAAATAGGCCTCGAATAACATCAATTATGTGTTATGTTATGACACTGGTTTCACGGCACTTGAGGATTACAGCCCCCTGCATACTGACACAACACTGCTTTATCCTGTTAAAATTATATTCGTAACTTGGATTAACTATGGTGAAAAACACTTTTGATTCTTTTGATCAGTGGACCCATATGAGTAATAGTAATGGACACATACTCTGGTTTTATGAGAGCTTCAGAGGAAGGGAGTCACTGCTTGTTTTTTTGTCATGCTGGTAAATCTGTATGAATTTCAGTCTTCTCTGGTTGGTTTCAGTAAAATAAACTGAACTGAGCTAACATTCAAACATTTATATTTGTATGTGCAATGTGTGATGTGGGTATGAAGTCAACAATCTGGTTTTATACATCCAAAGAACTCCTATAGAAATGAACTGCTTGACAACCAGACCAGGCTTCTAATTGAGACAGGCCTTTATTTTGTCAAAATGTGTAGCCACACCAGGCTAGTAACAGGGACTGGGAGTTTAACTGGGACCAGGCTTTTAATTTGTGTTTTACGGGATGTTAGATTGGAAAAAAAAGAACAAAAAACCTGTTTGTGAAAGTTAGATTTATTTCATCACCAGCAGTAACTGTTAGCAGAGACAGCAGCCCACAGTCACCAATTTTGCTAGTGTTTTACCACAAGTTCAGTCTTATCAATATTCCGACCAGCCACCTCCACTCCGACTCCCTTATGAAACAAAAAGGATGAAGACATCCTGTAGTCTGAACAGTGTCAAATAAATACAATTGCAGTTGTAGTAAAAACATATAAAATCAATTAGGAACAAGTATGTGAGCAATATAGTGTAAAATATTTTTTTTTTTACATAGCATAATCATTTAGTTTTGTTTTTTTTTCCTTGCCATGTTTGCAAATTGCACTTGCATAAACAAAACAGGATGGCACTGCAGGCTTCTTGTTTGCAGACTGTAGGACTCAAAAGGTTTACAAAAAAATTGTATTAAAACAAATACATTAAAAACTCTCCTTCACGAATAGTTTATGAATACTATTAACATCTGACCTTAACTTAGAAATCTTTAAATAAGCTTTGCATTAATACTCTTTCTTAGTCTTAACAAGCATACTGGAATTTGTAACAGCTCTGCCATGTCTACAAGAGGAGCCCAATAACACGAAATGTAGTACGACCCTGAAACTGTAGCACCATATTTACAGGATCATATAGTGAAAATAATATATTGCAATACTGTTTTAATGAGTTACACAGGACATATAGCTATCAAGACTGATGAAGCTGAAATAGTTTCTATGGGCTGTCAGCAGGTTGCCCATACATTAAGGCCAAAAGGAAAATAACTAAGGCAAAAAAGTGTATTTGTCTCTTTTGTTGAATTTCAACCAGCTCAATTTCAAACAAACTGAAAGTCTGGGTTTGTCGCTATGAAATAAATAAGCTGAATCACTGGAAAATCTCAACAAGAATCTGGTAGACAAACATGCACATCTGGTAGAAACACTGTATAATACTTGTAACAATTAGTAGGATTTTTTACAAAGAAAGAGGAATCACCTAAGAGCAAATAAGTAAAACAAAAAAAGTGCAGTCAGAGTAACACAGGCAATAAGTAACCAGCAAACACTGATCTTGAGTCTTCCTCTGATTCAGTAATAATAGTGGTGCATGTCGTTGGAAGACTGGAGGACTGCAGCGGGCAGCTGATACGATGAGTCTTTCCGCAGTCAGAATTTTACATAACTGTTTTGGCACTCTAAAACAAGGCTCTTGGCAAATACTGTTGGATATGTATGTTCTTGTGTTGACGACAACATGATTTGGACCGCGATTAGAGAGTGAAGGAACCAGGTGACTGGCAACTGTCACAAACACTCTGACGGAGCTCCTTAAGGACACTTGGCATGATAGATTTACTGCAAATGAGAAGATAGAAACAGGAGAAAACAATCACATTATGTTGATTGTTGATTGATTGATGAAATTTCACTGAATTACTAAGGTGTAGTTTATTAATGAAAGCAGCAGCTGGGAAGGTTAGATGGAGCAGGAAGCAGAAGACTGAGGTGTGGTTTGCATGCAGGCTTTAGTAGTGAGTCACTGATGCTGCAGGGAGTGTTTGAGTCATTCAGACTTCTGACATCACTCCTGTGTGCTGACATAAACCTTTAAAATTATGCGTTTGTTTAATACAGAAAATAGAGAATAGTAGCTTAAATGTGACAGAAACATGATTAATGAAGTCAAAACTGAACATACTAATGCTGGTGGTTTTGGTTTCTTGGTTTGTCCTTGGTGTTCAACCTAGGACACTCACTGTGGTGCCAATCATTTTATCAATATCTCACAAGTTGTTTTAGACCAGTGAGAGAAAAAGAAGTTGTATTATGAAGTGAGGTTGCATATAAATGAATGGCTCTGGAGAAATAACACAATAAATAACATATATGCTGACAAATGGTAACAAACAATTAAATAGTATAAAAAATGTGCAATAAAACCTTGTGGCCAACGCTTCTGAAATGGATTTCATGTTACAATTTCTAATTATTTGTTGACATCATGTTTTGTTGATTATGCAAAGGATCATCTTCATTGTCCCAGAACATGTCAGAACTCAAACATGGATGAAAGTTTGGTACTTTGAATGACAAATGATATTCACTTACACTTATCAGTGCAAATTTAAAAGGGATGCAGCTTGGAAGCAAGTGTCAGTTGTATCAATATTAGCACATAGGTTTACAGTTTCATGCAGTTCTCATGCCAAATAATGATAGAAATATTAGTCAGAAAATAAAACTTAAAACCCATGCTTGAGGAATTTGTGTCTTCCTTGTTGCAAATTGAACAGATTCTGTATAAACCCTTTTAAAGTTTGTAGAAAAGGTGTGTGTGCATTTTGGCAATGGAAGTATGGTGGACCACAACAGCTTGTCAAGTTATGCAAGGGCACTAACCACCAAAGATTGTGAATGCTACTTCAACAAATTGACTTTGGCAAGTGGGAACAGACTTCCAGATCCATGCAGTGACTGGGCAGAAGACATTAGTAAGTGGCCTGATATACAGTGCCCTCCAAAAGTATTGGAACAGTGAGTCCAATTCGTTTACTTTTGTTGTAGACTGAAAACATTTGGGTTTGACATCAAAAGATGAATATGAGACAAGAGATCAACATTTCAGCTTTTATTTCCAGGTATTTACATCTGGATCTGATACACAACTTAGAAGATAGCATTATTTGTAATGGAACACAAAATTTTTAGGTGAGCAAAAGTATTGGAACATATAAACTTAAAATAGATTAAAGTGAATGAGACTTAATATTTAGTTGCAAATCCTTTGCTTTCAATAACTGCATCAAGCCTGTGACCCACTGACATCACCAAACTTTTGCATTCTTCTTTTGTGATGCTTTTCCAGGCTGTCACCGCAGCCTCTTTCAGTTGTTTTTTGTTTTGGGGGGTTACTCCCTTCAGTCTCCTCTTCAGCAGGTAAAATGCATGCTCTATTGGGTTTAAGTCTGGAGACTGACTTGGCCAGTCTAAAACCTTCCACTTCTTGCCCCTGATGAACTCCTTTGTTGTTTTGGCAGTGTGTTTTGGGTCGTTATCTTGCTGCATGATGAAGGATCTCCCAATCAGTTTGGTTGCATCTTTCTTTAAATTAGCAGACAAAATGTTTCTGTAGACTTCTGAGTTCATTTTGCTGCTGCCATCATGTGTTACATCATCAATGAAGATGAAAGAGCCCGTCCCAGAAGAAGCCATGCAAGCCCAAGCCATGACATTACCTCCACCGTGTTTCACAGATGAGCTTGTATGTTTGGGATCATGAGGAGATCCTTTCTTTCTCCAAACTTTCGCCTTTCCATCACTTTGGAAAAAGTTAATCTTTGTCTCATCAGTCCATAAAACTTTTTCCCAGAATTTTTGAGGCTCATCTCTGTACCTTTTGGCAAATTCCAGCCTGGCCTTCCTATTCTTCTTGCTAATGAGTGGTTTGCATCATCTGGTGTAGCCTCTGTACTTTTGTTCATGAAGTTTTGTGCGAACAGTAGATTGTGATACCTTCACTCCTGCCCTCTGGAGGTTGTTGCTGATGTCACTAACAGTTGTTTTAGGGTCTTTCTTTACAGCTCTCACAATGTTTCTGTCATCAACTGCTGATGTTTTCCTTGGTCTACCTGTTTGACATCTGTTGCTTAGTACACCAGTGGTTTCTTTCTTCTTCAGGACATTCCAAATGGTTGTACTGGCTATGGCCAGTGTTTGTGCAATGGCTCTAATTGATTGTCCATCTTCTCTCAGATTCACAATTGCTTCTTTTTCCCCCATAGACAGCTCTCTGGTTTTCATGTTGGTTCCACTTCTAAATGCAGTCTGCACAGGCAAAACCTATCGTACCCAATCTGAAACTGAGCTCAGACATTCAGTGCTATTTATTGTCTGAATAATCAATGTAATTGGGAGACACCTGGGCAACAAAACACACCTGTCAGTCACATGTTCCAATACTTTTGCTCTCATGAAAAATGGGTGGGTTCAAACAAAAGGTGCTATCTTCTAAGTTGTGTATCAGATCCAGATGTAAATACCTGGAAATAAAAGCTGAAATGTTGATCTCTTGTCTCATATTCATCTTTTGATGTCAAACCCAAATATTTTCAGTCTACAACAAAAATAAAGGAATTGGCCTCACTGTTCCAATACTTTTGGAGGGCACTGTATACACTTATTTGATTGAGAAACCTAGCATGTACACCAGGGAGAAACTACGAGCATACAAGTCACTAGATGCTTACGATTACGTTATCTGTGGACATGTGCAGAACTTGAAATACCACAACATCGATTCAGAGTTTTGTGTGTTGAAATCAGAAATCCTTCCTAGTCAAAGACATGGACACAAGACTGCCATGTATGAAACCAAGATAGCTTGCAGCCATAACTGCTGCCGATTACTCTGAAATGGTTGTGATCCTCTCGGAATCCTGTACAACTTGAGTCCACCAGTGGAATATCGATTCTGACAATCATACACACACAACTAGACATTTTGGTCCTGGTAAAATGTTGAATTCAATGTTTGCAGTTTGATAACTCACCAGAATGACTGCTACTTCCTTGGCCAAAATGCACACGCATCTTTTTGATGCATCGGCTGTAAAATGGTCTACATTATTTTAACATAAAAGCATCAAAGTATAATTGTTTTTATGTTAGAATTAGCACGAGTAGCACAAAAGAAAGCACTGGTTCCACTCAACCTGTCTAACATAGTGAAAACAACCATGCATCACTGACATCCCAAAAATATTAGGTAGTAATAATATTAGTATGCCATATATGGTGTTAGAGTTATGATGGCTCAAAAAACAGAGCACAGTGTTAGAAAAAATTAATGTATGCAAAGCCTGAGAGAAATGCAAATCTTGTAAAAGATATAGAGTTTAAAAAGGGCACAGAAAGCCTTGAAAAAGAACCCAGGGCCTCTGCTGTTGCCTCGTGGCTCAGAGTTGATTTTGCAGTACACATTCTGACTTACATGATGGCCGGAAGAGGCTCCTTTGCCCTTTGTTTTGCCCTTGCCTGCCACCGCTGTGGCACTGTTGCGGCGCGCCTGCTCGTGGTCAAACTCCAGGTCCTCCAGGCGCTGGGTTAGGGCCAGTTTCTGCTGGATGGCCATACGCAGCAGAGAATTCAGGGTCTTCTTCTCATCCTCAGCAGCAGCCAGCTGCCTCTGCATGTCATCCAGCTGGGTCACATACTCATCACACCTGAGGGAAAGAGATGTGGAGAAAAGAGCAAGAGAGGGGGAAAGGAAGAAAAGATAGATAAATGTTATTTCCAGCAGGTGGAGCAATCTGCCTTGAACTGCTGCTGCCATCACATGTTTTCTCCATTCCCCAGACAGCATTTTCCAGATGGGAGGATGAGGTCTCTGCTAGCTCACTCACACAAGCGTTACATCAGACTGTTCCCACAATGCTTTGTGTCTTCCTCACGAACATACACTCAGACATGAAACAGTTGCACAGACTAAGGACTAAAGTTTTGATTTTTTTTCATTATCATGAGAAGAAGCTGAAAAGAGGCAAAATAAGCAGGATATAAAGAAATATGATTGTTCTTTTGGCATTTCTTTATTGTTTCCTGTTACAGATGCATTTTGATGTAAGCCCCAGACCACTTGGCTACACCATGGTTCATTTCATGTTTGTCAGGACTGAAATGTTAACCAGTGATTATGTATAATCTTACCTTGTGGCAAACATGGCTCGAAGAGAGGAGAACGTAGCAGCATCCTCTTTCAGAGCCTTCAGTTCGTTGCGGAGCTTCATCATCGTCTCAGTCACCATGGCCTTCTCGCTCTCGTACTTACTCTTCAGGTTGGCCAGAGCAACCTCAGCCGTCTAAAGGGAATATGAGCTTATATAATTATTCATTCATTATTCATTCACTTCCTGCACTTTCATAAAGTATAAACTCCGGGGTTATTTTTAGCTGAAGACTATCCCCCCTTTCGGCTGTACTTGTCAGTTTGAGAAACAATGAACATCCTTCCTGTCAGAAACACACACCGCAGGCAAGCAAAAACAAACACACACACGTACAGATACACTCAGAGGGATCCTCTGACCTGTTTGTTGGCTTTTAGCACAGCTCTGAGGGTGGCGATCTGTTCCCTTTTGGTGCTTAGCAGGGACTTCAGTTTGAGGATCTCTCCCATGCAGGCCTCTTTGTCCTTGTCTGCCACTGTGCTGAGCTCCAGATTGGCAAGTCTCTGACGTGACAGCTCTGTGGTGCGGTCCACTGCCTGCTGCAGGTGGCAGATCTGGTCCCTGATGATGGCTACGAGGTTATAGATGTTCATGGGTTCTGGTCGGGGCTCCGGGGCCGGGCTAACTGTGGTGCTGCCGGACTTCCCAGGCTCAGTCTCAGTGATCAGCCCATTTGAGAGAAGTACGGAAGACTGTTGCTCCTTCCCTTCCTGCCCCTTTCTTACTTTGGCCTTGCCTTCCTTGTAGTAGTCAAGCATCACACGGTTCGGAGTTTCATTGTTGCACATGCACACGTGGTTGTAGAGATTGGCCAGCTCTTCACTGAAAGCTATGAGCTCGTCCTGGGCCACGTTAAGGCTGCCAAGTGATTCTCCCGCAGCCTCGCTGACCAGACGGAGCTCCTTCTCCAGACGAGCCACCTCCGCTTTATCCGCATGGCTGATCTTCTCCAGAGACGCCAGCTTTGATCTCAACTCGTGGACGTCGCTATCCAGCCGCGCTCGCTCGTCTTCATACTGGGTTCGACATTCCTCGTACTGTGCCCTCAGGGTCTTCAGCTCCTGCCTCAATTCCCCGGCTTCAGACACCGCCACAGTGTATTTACACTGCAGAATCTCAGGGCCGTTGATGTCCAGCTCGTAGTAGTCTCCGTCATCGTGGCTGTCCCTGTCTTTCTCACTGTCGAGGGCGGACTGGCGCTCCTTACTGGCCTGCAGTTTCCTCATTGCAGTGAGGTTCTCAGTCAGCCTGTTGACAGTTTCCTTTTGCTCAGACACAGTCCCATAGGCCTGCTCCAGGTGCTTCTGGCTCTCCTGTAAAGAGCTGATCAGGGCTGCTTTCTCCCGCTCCACCTGAACATAAATGTTAAAACAAAGTCAACTTTAGTCATTTGTCCAACCTAATAAAAAAAAAAACCTTTGACAAACTGGAAGAATGCACATTGTATCTTTATCTCCTTTCCCTGACAGAAGAATACGCTTTAGTGAAAAGTTTAATCCATTTTCGAGTGAATGTGTTGAAAACATGAGATCAGGCAACACACTGTTGTAAATCAGCAAGTAATGGAGCTGGACGGTCAAAGAGCATCCTGAGGATTTCATACCTGCACAAGCTGTTGTTTCAATTTCTGGATCTCAGAGATGTTGAGCTCACTGAGCAGGTCGTCCACCAGGCTAGGAGCCGGCTTGAAAGCCTCTCCTCTCTTCACACCGGCTCTGTTGTCTTCATCACCTTCACCTGCCTTGGCCAAGCCGTTTTCAAAGCCTCTGATCAGGTCATCGTTGTCGGGCTCGGTGATGGCCGAGGGATCGTCGTGGAGTTTTAGGTTGTCGAAGGAGATGTTGAAAGAGCTGTTGTACACGGAGCCGCCAATGGTCATGTAGTGGGAGAGCTCCTTGCGAAGAGTGGCCTTCTGCTCGCGCTCTGTTTTAATCGTTTCCAAGGCCTCCGTTAGCTGCCGCTCAGCGATCTCTCTCAGACGCATGGCTTCCTCCAGCTGGCTGTTGAGGCACTGGGAGTCCTCCTCCAGACGGCGGATCTCATGTTTCAGACCTTCATATTCCACCTTAGCAGATGGTCAAAAATATAAAGACAACTGTTAATAATTTTATTCTATTAATTTGTGTCCACTTTAGTTTCTTTATTACACCAAAGTGCCTAATGTTGTCCAAAATGACAAAAAAAAGCTGTCCAGAGACCATAAAACCTTACATGTAAAATTTGGTGTGAAAAATGAAAAAGGGAAGAACATTTTTTGACTAACATTATAAATTATAGCAAAACTCAAAAGTTGTGGGAAGGCAACATGTCTTTAATGTCTTACTTTGTCACTTTCTAACATGACACAATAACTACGTGATTATACTAGAACAAAAACAAACAATCATGTGTGTACTTTGGGTCATAATAAAGTTTAAACAGTAAGAACATGACTATTTTTCCACCCAGTTCCAGATGTGTAACAGAGTGAGTATCATGTTCTTTGTCTCACCTGGTTCTGTCTCAGCACAGACACTTGTTTCTGAAGAGAGATGTTCTCCTCCTCCAGCTCGCTGTAGTCCTGCAGCAGACGAGCCTCCCGCACCTTGTACTCTCTCATGTCATCGCGCAGCTGACCTCGCTGCAGCTCTGCCAGCTCTGAATTCTGCACACAGGAACAGAAAGAGATGGCATGTTACGAAAGGCTGCTTGAGAAAAAAACTCTATAAATAAATGCTCACTATCTTTGAGTGAGTGAAAACACCCCTGCAGCGTAAACTACATCCTTGCAACCGTCTGGTCGGGTGAAATGAGAATCATCACGTCAGCACGTTTCACATACCACAGGGGCAAGACTTTGGCAGGCGACTGTAATGACGGAAGAAGGATATGGTCCATTTACCAATCCATGCTACAGAGAGCCGTGGCGGAGGACATCCTTTGTGTCACTCACACTGGACCATTACATCATCTTTCCTGCTGGTTTCATGGCGATCCCACTAACCTGACCTCCCCCCGACACGCGCAAACTTCAATGCTCTCACACCTCACCCCGACAACTAGTGGTGGTCCATGTCAATCTAAACTTGTGGCTTTACTAACCTTCTCTTCATACTATTTTAAATGTTACTTACTACATTATCGGACAGATGCAAACCATTTCAACCACAACCAGTAAAGTTAACGACTCCCGTTTACAACTGTGAGATAAACTAGTCCCCTATTTTGACACCAAAAACAAAATTTCATTTTTCCACAGCTTTACAACAAAAAAGGCTAGTGTAAAAACACATAACACACAAAACAGAGGGAGCAATTTTAGGTTGACATATTAAAGTTATATACACACACAAAAAAAGAGAGAGGTTATAAGATTTATTTTGTATTCTTGCTGACCGAAATAATTTATACTTAATCTGCATTTTGATATTTGCATAATTGAACGCTCACCTCTCTCATCTCCAGGGCAATGGCCGACAGGCGATCGTTTTCAGCTTGCGAGCTGGTGAGCGAAGCTTTGGCCTGTCGGAGCTCATTCTGCAGCTCTAGGACCTTCTGCTGGTAGAGAGCCTCCTTACTGGCAGACTCCAGGATCAGTGACTCTTCCCTGCTTTCCCCATCTGCTGCCACTTTCCTGTGGGCTGAGTAGGCTTGTCCAAAGGCCTGGGAACAGAGACAAAGAATTAGATCAGAGCAAACTGCTTTGATCGAGGATTAATGGCCAGCCTTTTTTAAGACACACACACACGGAACCACAAGTACGGCCAAAATAACCACCAGTGATATATATAAAGTTTCTCTTAACTACACAGTGTTTATTACCAGGGCCTGTCATAGTCTGAATTTAACACTGCCTGTCTGTTTGCCTTTTGTGTCACAGAAGACCACTCACTCAGGAGTACTGTGTCACCCTGCTGCTACATTTTGGTTTTATGTCATGTTCATATTAGCCACTAACAGAGCATGAAGAGAGATTACTGCACATACTGATTACATTTGAACTGCATGAATTTTAATTTGTCACGCTCACATGACACGCTAGGGCCAGCTGGAGTCTGCTGTCGTCCAATCCACATTCAGGGAACAAAAACATTTCATTCAGTTTGTTCTGTCTTGGAAATCTGAGTTCAGATGACCAAATTTGAATTTACAGTCATATGTTGAAAATATCTAAATTTAAAGTGTGCGCTCCCTTACATGTTAATTCAGGGCAAAAAAATCCCTGCTGGACATTTAAGAGGAATATTCATGTATCAAAATAAAATATAGGTGGTAAAAGTTAAGTTTTTATTTCTACTAAACCTATCACATATTCATCACTGAGTTCTTTTTCACACGACAATGACAATATATTGCAAGATAAAGCAAGAAATGGTCAGATACTGTTTTGCAATTGAACTAAATAACCACTGCATTTTGGCATCGTCAGTGAATCTGGGCCACAATAACCACAAAAAACTCCACGAGATGGTCAGCGTTTCCATGGCAGAGAGGTGGGCAAGGCAGTGTCTAATGGAGGTGACCACTCATGGGGTCCTAAATGCACTAATGGCTGGAAACCAAGGGAAGTATAGAGGCTTAGGTTAACAGTATTGACGGAGCCAGAACAATAGTTTAAATAGGATGAACAGGGTGACGTCAGATTCCCACAGCCATCTGACTTAAAGGCTTGTAGACACGCAGCCAACAAGCACTGACACCGAGCCAAACTGGTGACGTTATAACTACTGCCCAAGAAAGTCCTGCAACCCATCAGAGCTGTAGCTCTCCTTCCCACAGGCATCTACAACAGTTTCAGTCAAACAAAGTGACATGTATGCAGCAGTCAGTCGTAATGTGAATCCATCTGTAACCTAAAGCACAGTGGGTGCTGATGGATGATTCCTTCTCCTACATTAGTGACATACTCTACTGAAGAGGAAGCAGCAGTCCGAATCATGAGATACCAGAACAATGACGGCAACACTGAGTCACTTAGTGACTGGATTGTGATCTACGGCACGAATAATGTGATGTGGACAAAAATCAACATCAATGTGCAACTTAGAATAAGTCATCCAGTGGAGACGCATAAGCAAGTTCCTCATCATGACTCAGGGTTTAACTTAGTGATAGAAAACAGAGCTGTAACAATTAGTCACTTAATTTGTCAGTTAAATGCCAAACATTCCCTGGTTGCAGCTTCTTCAATGCTAGGATCTGATGATTTGTTTGAAATGTATGACAGTAACCTGATTGTATTTAAGGTTTCAACTGTTGGTTGAACAAAACAAACAACATGAACATGTGACTTTAGGCTGTGGAAAATTTTAACAGGCATCTTTTACTATTTTGAGACACTTATAGACCAAGCAATGAATCCATTAAATAAAACACTCATTAATTGATAATAAAAATGATCATTATGTGTAGTAATGCTTGTAATTAAACATTGCTAGCTTCTGTCCACAATGAAATATCCCAATACACTAAATTATTATTGTTGTTGAAATTATTATCACCAGTGAAGCCAATGTGGAAGTGTCTTAGGATGCAGTTCCTCTAAGGTTTATAAACTGGCTGCAAGTCTATACTGAGCAGACGGGAAAACCCCAACTTCTCTCTTGAAACAGTCAAAATTTCCCCAAAAAAGTTAGGATATTAGTATCTCATGTCGCTTCTTCTTATCTCTCATTGTGGAAATTATAAAAGTCATTGGTTTATTAAAAAGCAGTGTTGTCATAAATATCGATTTTTCTATACATATCGATTCTCAACATTAGAAGCGTTTTCAATACTTATTTTTCTGTGGTACTTATACACCAGTACCACATGTGCCTCCTCACTCTGTGGTATTGTCACTGTGTACAACAGTCATTGTGCTGTTCTCTGCTACTAACCAAGAAGACTTAGACTTAGACTTTTTCATTGGCATTCTTTTGTTCACAAAGCTATTTCTGGCCTACGTCTAGCATAGTTATGTGTGTACATTAAGCAAAAAATGAAAATAGCTGCTCTCCATTCACAAAACATGTTCTTATTGTCTGCACTGAGGGTATGTACAGAGTTTGGCAAGCGAGCATTTATGTATGCAGCTCCTTACATGTGGAATCTTCTGCAGAAGGACTGAAGTTACAGAAGATACACTCACTGGTTCCTCTCGGCCATCTCAAAGCACTGTTGTGGGATTTTTGTACACAATTTTCAATATGCCAATGTCATGGTGTGTCTTAGCTGGTCTTTGTACTCATGTGTAATTCATGTGTAATTGCTGTTTGCGTTTTTATGGTTCATTTCTGGTATATATTAACATACTTTTTTTTGGCTTTTCTTTGTAGTAATCTTATTTTGTGTTTTATATAACTTGTTTTAGAGCTTTACATTCTTATTCTGTATTTTTGTTTTATGTTGTCGGTCTGTAACTTATGTTGCTGCCAGTCTTGGCCAGAACACTCCTGAAAAAGAGATTTTTCAGGTTAAATAAAATAAACAAATAAAAAAAAGTTGATGTTGTCATGATTAAGTATAATTATCTTTTCATTAAAAAAATAAATAAATAAATAAAATGTAATGCCCTAAATGTCATCTCCCCTCGGTACTGAAAATGGTAAATATATATCTACATTATATAAGACAAAAATGTGTGTTTTGCTCTGTTTTTGCTTGACCGACAGGTGTTACTGCTTTTTCCATCTCATCTTAGCTTTGCCCAGGCTCTTCCTCTAATTTTGCAATTTGTAGCTCCAATATGAGCCAGATATGGCGACAGATGGTGGACCTAAAATTCAAATCATCCCTTCAGAAATCAGTGGATGATGTGACAGATTTCAATGTTCATATACTAAAACAATAACTGTGTTGAAGCCATAATGGATGTGAAAGAATTTTGTTGACAACAACATTTACAGCTTAAATGAGTTGGGTAAAACCATTCAGGCAGCTGTATTTAGTGATAATGATGGATGTTGGAAAGGAGAACTTCAGGGAAACCAGAGGTTGGCTCAATTGTAGCTGTGGGGTTGAAATGTGTCTCCAAAGAGCAGGAGAAATAAACACAAGACACCATGACAGGGGAGTTAAAAAACAACATGGAGGAGTATTATCCTTCTCAAGATTCCCTTTTAACTGGACTGCAAAACAAGTCTGAAACGTGTCTTTTTTCCATGACACCCTGACCTACCCTGTTACTGTTAAACCCAATAAACTAACCTTGCAGCAGGTTGGCCACATAGGTATCTAAATTTGACATACTGCTGCAGCTGCAGAGGTCTGATCTGAAGGCCTCACCCTCCCATACCAACAAGTAACGTTACAGGCAAGTGACCAAAAAGAAATGTCAGGTTTTATCCTTTAATATGAGAAAAACATTACACCACACGACTATTATTTTGTTTATAAATCTATGAATGGCATTTAGCTACCACATGACAGTCTGTCACAACCTTATGAGAGACTTCTAACTTAATTTAAGAGACATCCAGCTTGTCAATTTACTATTGTGGCACACTGGTTTTGGAGACATGAACCCAAGTTGTGGCTGAGCTTGAAAGGAGCCAGGCCCATGATTGATAGCTTATATAACCTGTGATGGTTCTGATTACAGCCTGTGTGGTTCTGACTGACACGTTCAAAGCCGTTGGTAAACAGAATACTGACCGTTGCTGCACCAGAATCTTAACGGCTAACGTGCTGCTAACAGAATAACTGCCAGGTTAAATGTGGTGCGGTCACATACCGATACAGTTAACGTTAGGTTAACGTTACAACCTCGGTTTTTTAATTATCTGTCTGCGTGGCTATGACCTCAGGTTACCTCCTTCAGCTGATCCAGCTCATGTCGGACCGTCTCGTATTCTGTTTCCAACTCATCGAATCGCTGCTTGAGCTGCTGTTTCTCCTCCAGCACCGCCAGCCCGTACTCCGCCGCCTGGATCTTCTCATGGGTCGTCTCACGGAGCTCCCGGGTGAGACGCTCGACCTCGACTTGAAGCCACTGCGGCCCGGCCTCTGTCACCAGCACCGCTTCGGGATATTCCTGCTCCTCCATAGACATCTTGGTGAGCCGCCGACTCCCAACTGTAACGGGACCCAGCCCAGGCTAAACAGAAAACCACCAAGACCGCAAATCACTGCCTTCTTTGTTTGAACCGCATTGTCGAGACTTAAATGGCGTTGAGCTCCTTTTGCCTTTTGCCGCCGCAGACTTCAACGATGCTAAACGTACACGATACTTTTGTCATTCTCGAAGAGTTTCTTCAGCTACTCCGTGAAGCTGACAGAGGAAACTTCAGTTGAGATCATCGATTGGAAAAAGCTACTCCTTGCACGGCATTCAAATCGGGATGAGTGGAAAGGGAAATGTAGTTTTGAATGGGACGCCAGTATCTCAACGGCTACGCACTGCAGCTACCATATTGACTTCAAGTACCAGAATGCACTGCGCGGGCTTGGACGTGATCCAGGGACTTACTGACGATTTCAATACAGTACTGCCATCTAGAGGCTTTAGCATGAAACTACCCTCAAGGCAAATACTACATTTTATTTTTTAAAGGCACATAGTGACTATAGCTACAAGAAACGATTATTTTAACTATTAATTACCTGTCGAATATTTCTAAATTAAGTAATTAATTTTATAGTCCATACATTTTGTCTCACTAATAGCCCTGAACTACAAAAAACTAAAAAACATTTAAAATTATGTAAAATACAGAATGTAGACTGGAGCTATCAAATATTTGGCATTTTTGCTCAATTACTTAGACTTGCACTCTACAAATATAAAACAGTTATTATTTTTCCTGTTATGTCAGTAAACATGTCTGTAAAACTGTGCAGACATTGCTAATGTAATGTCAAATGCCAAAGACAAATGTAGATTCCAAACTCCTCCACGATTGAACCGACCCACTCTGCACTTTTAAAAGCATCAAGACAGACTGTAAAAGCATCAAAACATATTCATATGAATGTGAAAGCAAAACTGTCTTATCAGGGACTTTCCTTCTGACTGTAAACAATACTTGGCAGAGTGGTTTGACTGGGTTCAGGAAGTGTTCTTGATGTTTCATTATTTTGTTGCTGCTACACCTGTGTGGAGAATTCAGCTGCAGCTGGACATAGATGGTGTGTATACCTGTATGCCTGTGTTTCTGGGTCTCAGGGCTTTCACCTGTGGTACTGTTAATTCATGCTCTCACTATATTTATATTACTTTATGTTATATAACTATATATTCTTTCTGCTGTTCCTCTTTCTTTTAAGTCTCCACCCTTTCTATTTCTGTATCAAGCAACAGCCTACATTCTATTCATCTATCAAGTTATTAACTGTTGTCTCCACCAAGAGATCATGATAATGTGTCTTTTTCAGGAATATGGAAGGGGACCTTTACCTACACTGTATGTACATTAGTTGCACAAAATAAAAAGAATCCACATTTATTTAGAACATATTTCTCAATTTTAATCTCTCTTCTTCTGAACATTTCAGACAAATACTTCCATTTTTATTCAATCTGCTTTGGTCTGGGATGTGGAACAGCACTCTATAGGCCCTTTTGTTGTAAGCAGACAAACACTTAAATTCCAGTGGTCTAATTTATCAACAAATTTACCTTTTTTTTTGTAAAATGGCCCCTGTTTAATATTGTTTGTGTTTCATTTTCAGCACTCATGATTCCATTAGTTCTTGGTGGGTTTTTCACCATAGTGTTTGAGATTGTGGGCATAATATCTGGTAAGCTGAGCTTTGTTTTAACAACACATTGCAGTCATTACTTTAACAAGCGGGTGTAGCTTTGAAATTCTCAATGCTGTTTTAGTTGAGCCTCTCACCAACTTTCTGTTTTATTAAAAAACAATGACAGTACAGTTGATCTTTTTCATGTTTCCTATCAGATCTGCCAGCCCATACTAAGAGGTGTAAAGGACCTCCCTATGAGAGAAGAGGTAAGTTTACTTAAAGGGGAGCACCACTTAAATTAAGGATTCCAACATGTTATTTCCATGGCTGAGAAAAGTTCAAGTAATGTTTGTGAACACGAGCTACTCTTTCTCAAAGCCAGAAACCAGAGAAGTGAGTTTCAGACTTGTGATGTCATTGGGTATAACGGCTTTATTTTATTGTTATAGAGTTTTTAAACAGAATATGTACCCATATACTCAGAACTTTACCCTGGGTGCTCTCCATGTCATCTCTAACATCTCTCCCAATGAATTGCCTATGGAGCAGCTCCAGACGTCATACTTGATGAGGTCAACAAATTTAAGTTTTAGCACTCTAGTTTTTGGATTTGTGAGAGAGTTGTTCATGTTCACTGATATTTTTGAACTGTCTGAGACCATAGGAATAACATTTATAAATTTTGAAAATGAAAATATGTTCAAATGATTAATATCTAATAGTCTATACATGAATTAACTGATTAATAACTGTTAAAATGTGAGTTATCAATAATTATTGCCATCTTTACACACTACTGATAAAACAATGACCTTGAATCCTATTTATGATTCAGTACCTGTGTTTAGACCTGTACTTTATAACAACTAACACCACCATCTAACTCTCTCTTTAGATGTTTACTGGGGATTTCTTTTTGCACTTTTTGTGGCCATCGTGAACCTCAACTCATATCACGGTAAAGCTGCATGACTTTAAAGCATGTGAGATTTGCTGATGCCAAGGGAATATACTGTTTCTGTGGTTACATGTTGTGCTTTATTCCAGTCTACACACTGTCTTACGGATGTGGAATCACGATGTTTGCTCTCAGAGGAGCAAAACGGAAATACAGCACTCTATGGTAGGTGGGCTAACAAAAGCTGATTTAAGTTTCACACATTGTTCTGACAGATTGACAGGCTTTGTAGCTTTATCACAGGTTGAATTCAGCAACTTTAAATGTCTTTGAAAGTTGAAGTGATGGTATTTGTGTAATTTTTTTGGACAGGAAGCTGAGAAAGAGACAACGCCGCCAGTGGTAGATGGACTTACAACCATAGAGGGGGAATTTACAGGCACTGATATCTGTGGTTTCAGCTGGGTCAAAGAGCAGAACTGCATTTGAGGAAATGAACTTCAGACTCAGGGATGGTGAAGTCATTTACGTCACGGAAACAAGCACATGTAGTCATCTGTTGGGCTGTTTTATGGTCAGATCTTTGTTTGTCCATTTTTAAGTTAAAAAGACATTTCACTCCTCACCTCAAAATACATATTTTTCCCCTTAAGTGTAGTGCTATTCATCAGTCGAGATTGTTTTGGTGTGAGTTGGAGATATCGGCCAGAGAGATGTCACCCTTCTTTCCAGTGTAATCGAATTAGGAGGCACTCGGCTTGTGGTGCTCAGTGCACCAAAAAATGCATTTAAAAAACTGAACAGCAATGTTTCTTTCCAGAAATCAAGATCTGGATACTCAACATAATTCACAGGTCTTGTTGTGAGTAGTTTCATGTAGGAACTATTTTCTTATCTTTCAACCTAACAACACCTGCCAAATACATCATCGCAGGGATGAAAGGCTTGGCTCGGGACAGCATGAGAGGTGAACATTAATGACGTCGTCCTCGGCTGAGCTGTAACATTAGCTAGCTCACTGGTGCTAAGTGAGCCAGCAGTAGATGCATGCTTCCGTCTGCATGGTGATACTGTTGATGGTAGAAAGAAAATAGCTTCCAAATGTAACTGTATTTTTGGACCGTCACAAGTCGAGTGCCATCTTGTTCTATTATATTGGAGGGGAGGCAGACATATCTATGGCTGATATCTCCAACACTCACACTAAAACAATCCATCCATCCACCCATTTGCATCCGTTTCTCTGGGGCCAGGTTGCGGGGTCAGCAGGCTGAGCAAAGCACCCCAGACATCCCTCTCCCCAGCAACGCTTTCCAGCTCCTCCTGGGGGAGTCGTTCCCAGGCCAGATGAGATATGTAATCCCTCCAGTGTGTTCTGGGTCTGCTCCGGGACCTCCTACCAGTGGGACATGCCCAGAACACCTCCAACGGGAGGCGCCCAGGAGGCATCCTTGATCAGATGCCCGAACCACCTCAACTGGCCCATTTCGATGTGAAGGAGCAGTGGCTCTACTCCAAGCTCCTTCCGGACGTCCGAGCTCCTCACCCTATCTCTAAGGCTGAGCCCAGAAACCCCACGGAGGAAACTCATTTTGGCTGCTTGTATCTGCAACCTCATTCTTTCGGTCACTACCCAGAGCTCATGACCATAGGTGAGGGCTGGGATGTTGATGGACCAGTAAATCGAAAGCTTCGCCTTCTGGCTCAGCTCCCTCTTCACCACAATGGACAGGTGCAGCGCCCACATCACTGCAGAAGCTGCACCAAACCGCCAACCCATCTCACACTCCATTCTACCCTCACTTGTGAACAAGACCCTGAGATACTTGAACTCCCTCGCTTGAGGCAGTAACTCTCCCCCAACCTGGAGGGGGCAATCCACCGATTTCCGGCAGAGAACCATGGCCTCAGATATGGAGGTACTGACTCTAATCCTGACTGCTTCACACTTGGCTGCAAACCGCTCCAGACAACCTAGATTGATCAATAGCACTACAGGTATGAGGAAAGATATGTATTTTTGATTTTAGAGTGAACTGTCCCTTTAACAATGTGTATCAGCTATCTCAGGGATGTACAGTAAAGAAGTAATTAAATTATGAAACAAGTGATGCAGATGTGTACTGTATGAATTGCTTTATACTAATGTATGTTGGCATTAATCATGGTTTTGTATCACTTACTGAGACACTGATTAAATTAAAGGTCATGTACAGATTCCTGTGTATGTTTACTGCTTGAACTACACACCTCAACAGAAATATGTTTCTAGGGGAAAAAACAAACGACTGTAAACACTCATAGTCAAATGCAGAGGGCTTTATTACATGAAAGTAAGGTACATACAAAATTTCAAGTAACAAAGAAAGTGTTCTTGGGTCAACAAGTCAGATGTAACTCTATACCTTCATAGTCACAGCAAGCCATATTCTGCATCAGCACTTGAAGGGCCCTCAGCCCTCCGCCTCATGTAAAAAAAAAAACACAATGATGTCACTGACCACATACTGATTGTCATCACACTGCTGGTATGGTCCAATTGTACGGCTAGCACAAATGAACACTGAGGTGTGCAGGTTTATGGTAACTTAAAAAAGCACAGTGCTGAAGAGAGATGATACAACATTTGAAACCACAGAAGTTTAAATTACCTGATGTGATCTATGGTTTTGAGTGACTGCTCTTTATGACCTAACTACATTTGTTTGATTTTTTTTCTCCTCTACTTTCTACAGACAACAACTCAGTTAGCTTATTCCTGACTCTATGTCATGATAAACTACTTTAAAGTTACGCCCCACCCACTTTATTGAGAGCTACATCAGAACAATATAAAAACAGCTGAAGTTAATCAAAGAGCATTGAAAAAAAAACACACACGAGGGCATTACATAGGACTCCTGTTGAACATGGAATAATGTTTTGTATGGTGAGCATCCACCAACAGCAAAATTATGGCCACATTCTGATTACTGAACTGGACTTTAAATGTGAGGATATGTGTGTTTGAATTGGTGTATCTCTGTTCTTGTGTGTGATGTGATGGATGCATGAAAGAAAGGTAAATGTGGAAGTCTACTTCAAAGTGTACGGCACAAAATCACATTACTTCAGTACACACTTAGGGGCATTCATGGTGAGGGAATTTAAAGAGCTGGGTGTCATGTGAATCAAAAACATACTTGACTGTTTAGCATCATCTGCAGGGGTGTGATCAGATAGGCGGGTGGGGCAGGGAAAGAGTTTACTTGGCGTTGGTAGAGCTGCTGAGCATCTTGCGGACAGCCTGGGCGATAGCGTCACGGTCGATGCCATAGATCTTGAGCAGCTCGTGTGGTTTGCCACTGCGGGGGACGTGAGACACGGCCAGACGATGCAGATTGAAGCCAGACTCATTGACCAGTGCTGAGGACACTGCCTCCCCAAGGCCGCCTGTGGAACAACAATTCATCACATGAGGGAGATGCAAAGAGAAGACAAATCCTCCTTGAAAGATGGGGGACACACAGTTGTCTCACTGACAACAAAATGAGGCTGTGTATAATCATAAGGTCATTACATGTACAGCAAACAGAAGGCATGAGAAAACACTACAAACATGTTAAATCTAAACATGTAACCGTGACCACTGTAACCAAATCTGGTCCAAATGTAAAATGACCGAGATTTCCAACATCAGACTGATGCCAAAAGTCCTTTGTCTAGTCAAGTCCATGCCATCACCCATCCCCTTTCTCTTAACAGGCATAGGGCATGGCTGTCTGTGCTATCTAGGTCACACAGAGCCCCATGGGCACATGCTCAGTTAAGGAAATCTGACAGCACTCTGCCTCTCTGGCTCTCGCACTTACAAAATGCAACACAATACCAATACCTTGCCCACAATGAGGGCACTCAACAGCCAGCCTCCCCTCGGCCAATAAGCAAATGCCACCACATCGCGTCTCTGTTGCTAGACCAATGAAAACATGCCACCACAACACACCCGAGGACACGGACCAATGACAGGGCCCCAGCTGCATTATGCTGAAAAGCGTGTCGCTGTAAAGGTTGGTGGTGTGGTCATACAATATGCAGAAGCTGAGCGATGTGTGAGGAATTATTATGGAAACCTACCTTCGTGGTAGTGGTCTTCCACGGTGAGGATTCGTCCCCTGGTGGCACGTGTGTGGTCGATGATGGTTTTGATGTCCAGTGGTTTGATTGTGAAGACGTCAATGACCCTGATGGGCATCCTCTCTGGAAATTCAGTTAATTCAGTTGAGGAATACAATGTATGATTTGATGCTGGTAATGATGACACATTGTTAGCACATGTGCATATCAAAGTGCTCTGAAGTTTAGTTATAAAGTAAAACCCTCACTCATCACTGTAGGCTTTATTCCAGGGCTGGTTGGCCATCTCTTTCATAGGCTCCATCATCACTATGTGTTCATTTATAAAGCCATAGTCAGTAAACTCCCATCATACATTAGCACTTTGCCTCAGCAGACATTTGACTGTAGCTGTAGTCTGTGATCTCAAGGTTTAGTCATTTTGTGTTCCTTGTGCACAGATTGAACTGAGAAAGAAAGTATTTCATGTGCCCTGCTCCTCTCACTTGGAGTGGCCTTCAAGAATATTTGTGACAAAGAGAATTGGTCTCTGTCTGATTTTAAAGCTCTCATAAGTGCAAAGGTGAATGAATTGGGTAGTGCTTGTCAGCGTGTCCATTGTAGGTATTTTAGCATCTCAACATGTTAATATATATCTTCTGTGTTTTTGTTGTGGTTGTTTGTAACTTTTTATGCTAATGTCTTGGCCAGGCCTACCTTGAAAAAGAGGCTGTTGATCGCAGTGGGACTTACTTGGTTATATATGGGTTAAATAAAATAAAATAAAAGACATCGCTGCAACTGAGACATGCAATTCAGACACTGGTTCTAAGGCCAGGATGTCATTGTGAATCCAGGTTTTAATCAGTAACTACTGTCTTAAATAACTACAATGCATGTACAAAATATCAATGACATACCATAGATATAGATATTTTTCCACCTCAAATAAGAACTGTCCATGTATGCAAAAGCAGCAAAAAAAAGGCCACAATACATGCAAGGGAAAAAAATCACAGCCAAGGACGCATATTGCTTTTTTTCTGTACACACTAATACTCAGAGCTACAGCCTCTAACACTGAAGAATCTGGTCTTTATCCTGTCTTAGGTTTCATCTCAACAAGGTTAAAGGTCTCGTGTGCGGGATTTAGTGGCATCTAGCTGTGAGGTTACAGAACTGAACTTCCTCCATGTGCCAAGCATGTAGGAGGACTTCAGTGGCTGATTAAAAAACACGAATAGCCCTATCTAAAGGCAGTGTTTGGTTTGTCCATTCTGGGCTACTGTAGAAACAACATGGCAGACTCAGTGGAGGAGGACCAACTTAGTATGTAGATGTAAACGGCTCATTCTAAGGTAATGAAAATACAGCAATTCTTAGTTTCAAGTGATTGTTAACTATTGAAAACATAGTTATAAATATGATATACCATTTCTTCTAATAGATGCCCATAAATCCCACACACTTGACCTTTAAGATACAGTTTATTCAAACAAATATAATATTCTGTGTTAGTCCTGATAAACATTGACCAATCATCGTGTATGGTCATTCAGTATTTGATTAAAGAATATTGTATTTTTATCTGTTGGATATGTTGCATGTGATATGGTGTGGTATATATCTTGTGTTCTTACGATCCAAAGCAGTATTTTGTGTACCGTACCTTTCTTTAAATGATCAGCTGCAGCCAGGGCCTCTTGCAAAGTCACTCCAGCTGCCACCACAGTCACCATGTCCTCTTTGCTCTGGTACACCACCTGACAAAGAGAAAAGGTAGCATCTTCTGTTTCAGGTTGCAGCGTCATCAGTTCTTGGTTAATTTTGTAGCAATGGTTTTCTGTTTTTTTGTTTTCCTTTAATTATCTCAACAGCTATGTGAGCGCAAAGAAAAGTCTCACCTTAGCCTGTCCAACATGGAAGTCCTCATTGCTGTTATAGATGATGGGGCTGTCTTGGCGGCTGGTTCGGATGTAGCAAACACCCTTTTTGAAGGAAAACATGGCAATCATCACTGGGATATTTTGACAGCACATACGCTGTTATGCCAATAAATAAATAGAACAGATTCTGTAGGAAAGCAAGAACACTGCATTTATATACCTTTGTGGTTGCAGCCAGTTCCACAGCCTTCTCTGTGGACACACCGTCACAGGGATAAAAAATGGTCGATGAGGGAAGAGCCCTGAACATAGCCACATCCTCCAGACCCATCAGAGTGGGGCCTTCCTCTCCTGCAATATGCACATTTAGAGTTGATTTCATACGTCAGATATTCAGGAACTCTTCAAAGGTTATTGAGAGGTCAGGTGAGTTGATGCATGCACATCCACAGACATTAAGCCAGACTTTGCATGCAGTATACCTGCACTAACAGAGGGACACCTGGCCCCCTGTTGACAGCTTCCAGGGCAGACAGGAAGGGAGAAAAAGGGGAGGGTTGAGTACTAGCTGTGAGGCCAAAGGGGTTACATACAGCAAGGAAAAGACAGGATTAGAGGAACAGTGAGGAAGGACTGAAACACTCACAGACACACAGATCATTCTTTTCACCATACTGTGAGTATTGTGGTGTTGTATAATGTCTGGCTTCAGTGTGAGGGGGATCAAGGTGAATTTTGTGAGGGTGTGGGTGGGTATGGTGTACAAGAGGTTCTGTGGTGCGCTTGGCTCATTGGCAGTGGTTTACTAACCAGTGGACAGGCCGCAGTGGGAACCACACAGGTTGATGTTGCTCTCTGAGATGGCGGCCATGCGGATCTGGTCGTAGGCCCGGATGAGAAAGGAAGCAAGAGTGCTGGCAAACGCAACGTTCCTCTCGCGGGCAGCAGTTCCCATGGCAACACTGACCTGGGAAAGGAATGTATTGTTTCTTAGTAGCTATACAACATCGCAAGAGATACAGTATAACCTTCCACAGGTGCCACACATGCTTGATCCCCAGAAGATCACCCATAGGGTCAAATATCTGCGGCACAAACCATATCCTAAAGCCTCTTTGAAGCAAAGACCATGGTAAGTCAACAGTCAATGAGAAGAGTTTTCCCCAAAGCTCCTGAGCTTATCTTACCATATGTGTGGAATCAGTAGCATGCCTCCTCTTACAAATAATTTCCTTTGTCCTGTCTCTAAAACTTTCCCTGATCCCACAACTTCTTTCCTTGCTTTGTCGAAAGCAACAGCTAAGTATCCATGAAAGTGAAAATGTGATGTTAGATAAATTCTTTCAGATACAATCAAAGAAAGCAAACTACTTCTTTGAAGGCTGCATTTGAACTTGTTTCATCCAAACAAAGACAAGGATGTCATTACTAATAAATGCGTACAATAAAAGTACAATTATCCGTTGATATCCGAACGGCTTTTATATAAAGACATTTTGCCATTTGACTTTTCTCATGTATTCAGCCAGATGGTCCCACCCTCTGCACTGATTAATATTTTACCTCTGACTACACTTGTCATGTCTGCTTATGATCACACACATGCCTGACCTACATTGGAGTTGGCTGCTGCTGAAGCCATAACAGCATAAGGAATTCACGTCTGATCGCCTCTGTCCAAATTATTAATGTGAGCTCAGATAAAATAATGACAGAGGCAAATAGAGATAAAGAAGGGAGGGCTAGCGGCAGCAGCCACATCGGCCATAAGAAGGCAAATTTGGTGGTGTCTTTGCCTGTCCTTACATTATGGATAGACACATCATGTATAATTAAGTAACACAGGCTCAGACTCACAGCTGTGCGATGTAGGCTTGGACGCATATCCAATCAGAGCTGCGAAAGAACAATGTACTCAGCAAAATCCCCACATTACAGACAGAGATAATGAGCTCTAAAAAAAAATAAGAGTGAGCAATATAACCAAAAATACCAGACAGAATATGGACGGCTAGGTCTTAAAAATATCCTGTTGAAATAGGTTTAATTCTGTAGATTCATGAGGGATTGTACCATGTTCTGCTGAGCGACGTAACACTCCACAAAGCGGTTGGGATGCTCATTCTTGAAGATCTCTGAGTAGGTGAGGTTGTTTGTGTCTCCATCAAGGGCCACCACACGTTCATTGTAACGGCCTAACTTGGCCAACGCCATCCCGTATGCCTTCCGTGTGGAGATCTATAAAGAAAGAGAGATGTAACAAAGGTTGTTGGTTCATCTTTACAAAGAATTTGTGCAGACACTTTGTGAACATACTTGAGAACAGAGACAAACCTTTTCTCCAGGCTTGTAGTTGGGTGCGCTCGGCATCCTGATGTTCCTCAGGCTGACCGGTGGGGAGTCCTCCATGGGAGATGGAGGGTACAGATGCTTTGTGCTGTTGACGATGCGGCTCTGCAGCTCCTTGATCACCATCTCGGCCATGTCTTTGGGCAGAGGTTTGGCATGCCACCCCATTTTATCCTCTGCAGCTGAAACCACGTAAACATATGTAGGCATCACGTTGAATGATAAAAACAAAGTTCGATGAATGGGTTACACACTTAAGCTTGTTGTGTAATATGCACTAGAGTGAGAGATGCATTTGCAGATGAGGGGTGAACAATGATGGACAGTTACCTGGTATGCCTTTGCCCTTGATGGTTTTAGCAATGATGGCAGTGGGCTGATGACGTGGTTGGCTCAGAGCCTTGCAAAGCTCCTCCACACTGTGTCCATCCACAATGATGGCATGCCAGCTACACACACACACACACACACACACACACACACACAGGTTTACTAAGGTAACTTCACATTCATTTCCTGGAGACTTACCTTAACCCTCTAACCCCTGACCCCTAACCCTGGCCTTAACCTATCCCAAACCTTAACCTAACCCTAACCCTAACCCTAACCACTCACCTGAAAATAAGACACATTTTTTGTTCCTAATAGGGCAAGCAGTGCCCAAACAACTGGTCTATAGTCTGAAATTTGTGCCTGAAGGTATTCATAACCCCCTCCCCCACAGTATGCTTAACAAATAAAGATGACGTGGATACACACTACTGCAGTGTTGCAATAATTATGGATGGACATTAGATAATACGTGTATTACACCACCATCTACATCGACTTTATTTGTTGTGTAAGATTTGAGAATGAGGTCTGTTTTTGTTTTACTGGCCTGTCAAAAGCAAATAAGATTCTCCTTGTTCGCAAAATGACCTCCATTTATGCTGATTTTTTGTGGTTGGATGACCATGAAAAATTCAAGTTAGAAAAATTCAAGAACTTTTATTTTGATAGACTTTTTTTGCCAGGCTTTTGATAAAGGGCAGAGTACTTTGTTTGGCTCTGCACCTTGTAAGATAACAGTTATTTTGGATTGATCACTGCAACGATATTGTAATGGTGTCCTGTAAACCCACGAGGGTTGTGCACATGTTTGTGTGCATGACACAAAAATAAAGAAATCAAATCAAATTAAAAAAAAAAAAAAATCTTCCAACACAGCATGAATAGTACATCAACGCCCTCAGTCTGCGCTGCAAAATTAATTTTCACTGTTACCCAAAAGCTTCACAGCGTTTCTGATATTTCTCCACGTGATGCTGCAGGGGTGCAGGGTCACTTTGGCCCAGACGGTTGATGTCCATGATGGCCACCAGGTTGTCAAGCTGGTAGTAGGAGGCGAACGACATGGCCTCCCAGACAGCACCCTCTGACATCTCGCCATCCCCCAGCAGGCAGAACACGCGGTAACTGAGAACAGGGTGAGATTATACGATTAGAGTGTGTGTGTGTGTGTGTGTGTGTGTGTGTGTGTGTATCTGTGTGTGTGTGTGTGTGTGTGTGTGTGTGTGTGTGTGTGTTCGGATGAGGGTGGGGCGCAAATCTCACGAAAATGTTCTCTGACACTTTTCCAGTGAGATTGATTCTTTCTGTTATCTGACAGCTGAGTTGTTAACAGGCTGTGACGTGATGAAATCCTCCTGAGGCCCTTAAAGGTGTGGCTGCCGAGTTTCATACCTGTCTCCCATAGGAGCCCCACAGAGTTATATAATGGGACATACTATCCTCTTATTTTATGAACAAGAATATGCATTTTCTGGCTTAAATTGTTAAATGTTACCAAATGGGTTTGAACTTCTTCTATATACACTGTTTCATTCAATGTTTTATTTTTTGTGTTGCCATTACAAAGGAAAAAATAATGAGGGAAAAAGGAATCAGTTTGTGATAATGAATCAGAACAACAGACTAAGAAAACAATTCTTAGTTGAAAGCACAATGCCCAAATTTGATTCTGAGATCAAATTAGCTTGCACAGTAAAAATAACTGAGATATGACTGCTGGGCCTGTGATTATTAGAGCAGAAGAATCGTGAAAGCAGAGCATGCCGCAGCACACACCCACAGAAACTGAAAAATCCTAATCACTGAACACTCAAAAGAGGCATGATGCAGACCTTAAATTTAAATTAAGAAAACCCAAAAGTGTTTTATGCATCAAGTAAAGCCAGTTTTTACATTTTAAATGCATGTATAAAATCTAAAATGCAAATGAACAAGAAAAAGTAAATTCATATAAAGCAACTACAATGGTTAAACCACAGCCTTTTTTTCATTCGTGTGTGTGTCCATATATATGAAAGGTTACCTGGACTTGTCAAAGTATTTCCCAGTGTAAGCCATTCCACAAGCCACGCCAAGACCCTGCCCCAAGGAGCCAGTCGCGACATCCACAATTTGCTGCTTCTGAAATGCACACAACATACACACACACACACACACACACATACATACACAGCATTATTGGTATACTGTTTGTGCTCCATGAGATGATTCCCCCCGTGTGGTCTACGCTATGTGACAGCTTACAGGGGTTGGGTGGCCCTCCAGGGTAGAGTCAACCTGGCACAAACTGAGGAGCTCGCTCTCCTTCAGGAAGCCTGTCTCAACCCACATGGAGTACAGGGCCGGAGCAGCGTGACCCTGTGGAAGAAAAAAATTCAACAATATCTTAATAAGTAATTCAAGAAAAATGTCAAATTCTGTGTGGCATTTGGGCACAAACAATAATCAGAAAAGAAGGCCTCCTGTTCAGACGATGAGCGCTGAGCGACTCTTACCTTGGACAGGACAAAACGGTCGCTGTTGAAGTTCCTCGGGTCATCAGGGCGGTACCTCATGGTATGGAAGTAAAGCACAGACATGATTTCTGCCACGCTGCAGCATGATGTGGGGTGTCTGCACGACAGAGGAGACGGCGTGTTACCCATATGTTAGACATAAGTATACACATATGCACACAGGAATGTAAAGTAACCACAGAGACCTATATATTTTATTATTAGATCATATAGTCAGAAATCTGTTCCTATGAATACCACTATGTACACTGTTACAGATGGAAGTCTGATAATCCTGTGCTGTTTTTGCAGAGTTGTGTCCATAGAGGCAGCTTTTTTGGTAACCAATGACCAGACACAAGCAAAAAGACCAATAACTTCTTTTATTTTAAAATGTCACATAGCCTTTGACACCTCAAAATACTTGTTGGACCAGCAACTACATTGGAAATGCATTGAAATACACTGCATAAAGACCATTCGTGGTGCCAATAGAGCCAGTCACAGAGCTCTGTGGGCGGCATGCTGTGTATCTCATTCGAAGGCCCTCAGCTGATTCGAAAAAAAAAAACTGGCGGCAAATGCAGTCAAAATGAGAATAAATTAATATATATATATATATATATATATATATATATATATATTACTTTGCTAAACAGTCATTACATAGAGCCATCATATTAAATATCCCGCCAAAACCTTGCCACCACATGCTCCATCCAGTGCAAGAAGTGCAAGTATTTTGGCGCGCAGATATCAACGGCTGGTTATTGGCCTTTCAACAAGCACCTGTCAGAAGGATTTTAATGCAATAAAATCCTTCTGACAAGAGCTACTTGGTGTGCAAATCTACTTGTTCCAAGTCTGCCAGATATTGCTTCGATCCAATTTTTTATTAACACTCCTTTGAATATTGGCCTTTCCCATGTATAAAAGTATTGGAGTTTTTTGCTCAGTAATGTAAAAATAATACAAATGTAAATGTTATTTGCCATTTTAACCCAGCCTTTAGTCATTGATACTGATAAGGCTCTGAATATTTAAGGTTAAGTAAAATTTTGTCAACTGGTATTCAGTAGTCTCTTTGTTCCCATCAGTGTCTGATAGACACTGCAGGAAGGTAGAATGGGGAGTTGAGCTCTGATGTGATAACTGCCCTGATTCTTGAAATATACAGACAGACAACTGTGGGCTTTGCGCAGCTTCACAAATAGTGAGGATTCTGATAATCCCCATTATTTTACTGATCTCTACAGAGACATTTCTCTTGATTTTTTTAGATTGTGATAGCATGCATTGAACAATGCATCAGTAATCTTTAACATAAGAACATGGGAAACAAGATTTCAGTTTATCCAAAACATTTCCAAAGTCATTTTCTTGCAGCAACCATGCAACACGCAAATCAGTTTGCAACGCACAATCCCCCCAGCATGTCACATGGTAGTCTATCATGCTATACTGTATGTAAGGGTCATATTACTGTTCCAAAGTCAGAAATCAAACACTATATTTATCCTGCAGGCAAAGTGAATACAAGATTTTGAAATAAGATCAAAAACCATGTACATTTTTCTTCAGAATATAAAAATCTACCCATCTGAAAAAAATCAGTTATTCACTTTTAATGTCAGCTGTGATTTAAGTGTCTTATATTTATGTATGTAAACTACTCTTAAATTGATAAACTGAGGATATTTCTGCAACATTGTGTCATATGTTATGCCATAAATGCTCTATAAAGAAAAATAAAACAGAAATTGTGCAATGCAGATACTCGTTTCATTCATTCAATTGATAGGGGCTTGTGAGCCGACATACTGAACAACATTTGTTGATGTTAAATTTAATCTGCCAGTTGACCAGGGGAGGAGAACAAAGGCAGAACATGCTGTTCCTTTGGCCCTGACTCTATGTGCATCTGCACATGCATGTATGCAGCTCAGCAGATGTGACTGTTGCTGCTCATCTATGCATGCTGCAGAGAAATATTAACTTTGTGCTTTATTTTCCACACATTTTGTGCATCTGCATTGCATCCACACTATTGAAGCTCATGTCTGAGAGTCATTGGGGGCAACTCACCCGCTGCCTGCTGCAGTTGTTGCCTTGATGGAGTTGATTCGGAGGCGGTTGGCGATGTTCCTCAGCGCCTGCACTGTCTGCTGGTCAGGTTTGTGGTAATCCTCCATGAAGGCAAAATGTCAAGTTCCTCAGTACCAGAAAAGTGGACCAACTACGATCCTCTGTTGAGTTTGTGTGTTTTAAGTGTGTGTGTGTGTGTGTGTGTGAGAGTGAGGGGTTTCCAATGCACAGCACCTGTGGGTGTGTGAGTGTGTGTGGCTTGTGTGAGGACCAGAGAGAAAGAGAGAGAGAATGAAAGAGAAGCTGGATTTATCCTGTCAGATGTGCAGACACATAGATGCACAAGGACACACTGCACACAGACACACACACAGACTCACACACACACACACACACGGAGGAGGAAGGGAGGGGGAATCCAGTGACGTGAGCTGGGTGTTGCTGCTAAAAATGAGTGCCACTCATTTCATTGGCTACTGTGTGACTGGGATGGTGGAGGTGTGTCACAGTTTGATGTGCAGTAGCGTGTGTCTGTAGGGAGGGGCTCGATAATTGGGAGGAGGAGGAGGAGGAGGAGGAGGAGGAGGAGGAGGAGAAGGAAGAGGAGGAGGGGCAGTTGAAGCATCTCACTCTGATTCACTTTGGCTGTACTGTCTAAACCAATAATTCAGATCTTGATGGTAGGTGTAAATGTGAGCATGAATGGTTGTCTGTCTTTATGTGTCAGCCCTGTGATCGACTGGCGATCTGTCTACCCCGCCTCTCGCCCAGTGTCAGCTGGCACCGGCTCCAGCCCCTCGTGACCCATTAGTATATAGGAGGGTATAGCTGATGGATGGATGGTTGATTGTTCTTTGTCATTCACTGAGACCAAACACATTCTTATTGCCAAAGGCCATATTTAGACAGACCCAAACATGCTTTTGTAAGAAATTTAACAGTAAGTAGAGATGATGGATGTGAGAGACAAATATAACTTAAAGAAGGAAAAAAAGGAGAGACAGCAGGGGTGTAACTTTGGTTTGAGAAGGGAGGGGGGCAATAAAATAGGGGAAAATTTGGGATTTGAATCCAAGTTGCTGCATTTAACATGCATATGATAACTAACACAAAATCTGAAACAATTATGTTGGTCATCATGCTAAATGCTGCTATAATAGTACTGAATATGCTATATTTGAGAAACCTCTGTGGCATTTCTTTTGAGTGTATCCTCCTGAGACTCGAACTTTTGTTTGGTATGCATTTTTATTTTCTCCTAGCTATTTGGGATCAGTAGGACCTGATAAGTATAAAAAACAAAACATTGTCAATGATAATAAAGTCCCACCAATAAAGTCCTGATGTCTTCAAATGAGTACTTCCTATTTAAAGTGTCTTATCTTGTTACTGTTGCTAAAATTGGTCAAATGTGTTGCCATATGAAAATATAGATGTTAATAATGATAAATAAACAAGTTTCAGCCATAACATGTGATCAGGTTTTGTGCCATGTCCACTTTTGTGTCAGGATTGGCTGCAGACTGACTTGGCAGAGATGGCTGGCATCTTTTTATTTATTTATTTTTTTTACATGGATTAGTGTATTGTGCTCTTACTAACACTAGATGGCACAAAAGGTGTCCATGAACAAGGTCAACGGGTCCAAGTTAGGAAAAGTGAAGTATAAGGTGCGGTATGCCCAAAATGTGATCTCCTTGTATGAAGACACAGGGTCTCAGGAGGATATCAGAGCCAAATCAGCAGCTTAGTTCATCTTCTCAGCCAGAATATGACAGCTGGTCAGACAGTAGCATAAAGCATGATTACTGTGGTTAAAAAAATATAAAGGCTATACCTGTAGCCTTTAGTGGTGGGACATTGAAAAGAAGAGTACATGTCTCCCCTGTCCTCAGTGGAACTTGCACCTCAGAAAGACAGAACAAAAGAGAAAATTTGAGAGATATAGAGCAAGCGAATTTGAATGATCACAATCTACAAAAAACAACATAAATTCATATTCCACAAAAATCAATACCTAAACATTTCTTTTTACACAAGTCCAAACACCAGCTCAGTCAGCAGAACACTGTCATAAGACGAGATGAACTTCTCCACATCATTCATCATACTGTTATCATTTTAATCAGGTTTTAGTGTCGGCTTTCACCATGCTGATGATAATTCAGAGATAGAAAGAGACGAAGAGGAAGATGAGCACTATATCTCACTCATCAGTTAAAATATTTATTCTTTATTTTTGTTAACTGTTTGTTTTCCTGTCCGCCACCCTGTAACTAGTAAAGTACATAGCACAGCATATGTTGTATAGTGAAAGGCCTGCACTGTGGTGTAGTAATGTCCAAGCGATCTATTCCCGCCATGTTCTTAATGTATTTATATTATGAAACGTTATGTAATCTGCTTTGGCAATGCTGTATTTAGTTATGGTCATGCCATCAGAGCAAATGTAAATCTGAGACAGGAATAAAGAGACAGTGTGTGAGAGAGAGAGACAGAGAGAGAGAAGGAGGGAGAAAAAAAGTAAGTTCCCGCCACTCATATTTCTGTCTGCCTTCTGTTTCACATCCTGATACTCAGTGGGTTTTATGACTCTCACTCTGAGAACACTGTGTTCTTTCCACAGAAACCCTCGGCATCAGACCTGGTGGACCACATACACAGACATGCTTGGACCTCACTACCCAGAGCTTTTTATACTGTACCTGGAGGGTAAAAGAGATGTAGTACAATAGAGTACAGTACAGAGAGCTTCTATTAGAGCTGCTGCCTTAAACAATGAATGAATGAAACATCCAAAATAATTTTCCTTTCTTTAAAGTCTAAGATGACCTATTAATAAATTTTGACTTTGTAATAGATACAGCACAGCAGCATCATGCTACACCAAATATACAGTGCACATGTACCCCTTTAATTTTCATTTAATCATATTGCGTGACATTAAATATGAATAAAATCTAAGGTCATTTTACTCACACTGTATGCAAACTGTAAGTTTAAAAAAAAAGGGGAAAAATTCCATTTATATTGAAATAAAATCACAGATAAGTGTTTTTTTCAACAGTTTGCCAGCATGTTGGAAATTTGCAGCCTCTGCACAAACTTGCATAAAACAGCTGCTGGGATTATCAGCACGGAGAGAGCTGGCCTGCCATCTAGAGGATAATCTTTGATGCTACATTTGACCTCTTTCTGCTGGTCACCTGCTGAGCATAACATGGGAAGAAAATCGATAGAATATGAGCCAAATTAAAACTTTTTGGGTAAATTATATACATATATTTTACAGACATTAAGTGACTGAATGACTGGGTTTATTTAGAAAAATAGGGGCAACATTTATTTGGATGATATCACAAATCCAGACATGTGGAGAGACATGTTCACTTTAATTTTGAGCATGTGCTACTCATGTTTGAGTGTGTGTGTGCCTTAGGATGTCAGTGTGTTTCCGAGCTGTTTAAAGCAGCAGTGCACCATGAGTGATGAGCTGAGGAAAATGCTCACAGATTAGAGTTGTCTCAGTCTGCTGATGTGGTACAGTCCAGAATCCTCCACTGGACAGAAGAGAGGGGTGGTGTCAGAATTCCTGTACAAGAGTGCAAAGGCAATCAAAATAACATAAGCACATTTTAATGAACACAAACTGTCAAATGCCTTTTAAGATTGCAGGCCAGTCTATTTTATTAGATCTGTGATAGATTAATCAAACAACATTTTCTTGGCATAAAAAGGTCAAAGAAAACAGGAACACAATAATCAGGGAGGCATTATAGGGCAAAAGCAGCTGGACATAATCCTGCATGTGTTACATGAGCATTCGCTGTGTTACATTACTCCATTTTGACCGGCCTTTTGTTACAGGCCTGTTGTATTCCAAAGATTAAACACCAGAGGACACTGTCTCCCCATAAATGTAGGACGACAGCTCCTACTGATGCTTTATCGGATCATTCCATCCACTTTATTAGCCAATAACTGAAGTAGTAAAAACCTGTTAGAACTGTAACATATTTCAGCAGAGAGGAGTTTTAAAATTAATCACTTATGAGGACAATTAATACTGAATCAGTACTGAGGGCAAATGTATTTTGAGCCATATCCTTACTGAATGAAACCAAATGTGTGCAGATGTAAAGTTTTGGGGAGCAGTGACAACAAATCTAAGTGTCAGCTGAGCTTGTGTGATGGTGACACGTGCGCTCTGAGCGTCATTGCTGCAAATCATCGCCCTCCTCTCCTGCCCCTCATTCATTTTCCTCTGCACCTCTTCAGCTCATGCAATCATCTCTGTGGATCCCTGCCCTTTGCTGTGGCTGGGAGGTCACGTCCCAGCACCTCCGTGCTCACAACCATGGTGATGCCATCTCTTGAGCCCCCCTCGCTCCACACACACACACACACACACACACACTGCTCTCCTGGTTCCACCGACATTGTCCTTCTCCCAGTTTCCAGCAACTCCTCTGGGCTCCTGGGTCCTGTCAGAAAAGCTTTTCTTCACAGAGCCCCACAGGTGCCAGCCAATGGCAGCCTGGGAAGAAGATGCCACGTGATGGTGCGCAGCCAATGTCAGACACCCACAGCTGCACACTTCCTGGAGGGAAAGTACATTCAGAGAGCATGAATGTTTCTATTTTTAATCTCTCTGGCAGAAAAAGAGGAGCAAAGCAACCACTTTTGAAACAATGCCTTAATATAACACAGAGCATGTGTGCGGCTCTTCCAACATGATGCAGGTAAACAAAAAATGGACCCAGCGTTACTGGGCTTGAATGATTAATATGATTTTAGAAGCAGCACAAATGCAGATACACAGCACACATATACAGGCCTACATATATGAGCACATGCAAGTGGGCTTGCTGATGTGCACACACGCAAATGAACTCAGGAATAGTCTCACACTCATATGCGTACAATCTTACATCCATGAATCTTGGTACATTGCTTTAATGCCAGTTGCTCCTTCAGGCTCAAGCCTCTTCCACTCTGCTCTTATCACTCCATTTCCTTAAATCGCTCTGCAGTCACCATGATGACATACTGCTTGCCCTATCTGAGAGCTGTCCATCACCCAAAGGCCCCACCCCCTGATAATGCATGAGACAAGAGCATAGGATTTATGATTGAATTATCAGCAGAGCTTTTATATATCATATAGCTGTTCGCAGCTGGACTGGGCGATCATCCTCGAAGTAAAGGGTCTGGATTGTGTTGAAGGCACGTGTAGGAATAAAAAGGATAACACCTGGTCAGGACATAGAGGAGCCATCAGTGAATAAGCGAGGTAATCAAAGCAGAGTGGATACTGGAACTATTTGAAGATGAGAGCTATAAAGCTCCAGATGAGCTTTAGATAAGCAGAGAGAGCAGATGAATAGAAACAAAGACAGAAAGGAAGAATCAGAGAGGAGAGTAGAGTGTGCGAGCAGGGGTTAAGGCTGAGCGTGTGTTGTGGGCTCAGCAGTGAAGTTGATGATGCACTGGGAGAACAGTTGCGCTGCAGGGCTTTCAGGCTCCATCACTACTGCTCTCCTTCAAGCAGCTCCACCAACACACTCCCTCTCTCTCTCTCACACACACACACACACACACACACACAAATGTACACACACACACACACATACGCAAATATACACACAGCTCTCTCATAAACATGCAAAAGCACTGATTGTTGCATCAGTGCGTTTGCATCAGTGCCTGCTAACCAGGTTTCATATGCATGGTAAGGCCGGGAAATCAGACATCAAGTCTCACGTGCTAATATTCAGACTCCTTTCAGATATCCTAAACCTTCATCACCACCATATGATTGGGAAAAATCATATGAACTCAGCCTTAGTGAAAATATGAATGGCATTAGAAAGAAAATGGCAGTTTTGCAGCTTATGAGCGAGGCGCTCATATAGCTTTATTGCAATCTGATTTAAAAAGAGCCGCTGAAAGAGGGGGGAGGGAGGAAGAGAGGGGGTGAGGCTGAGGGATAAAGCACAGAGTAAAAGTGCATTTACAAAGAGATATAAAAACATAACAGCTGTCTGAGTGAATTGCATGTGTAAACTCAACACGTTGTGCATTCTTATTGAATCAACACATTGTAATCTTCTTAGAGGTTGGACAAACACAACATTTACACAGGACCTTCACCACCACAGAGCTGAGAGCCAGAGACCTGCCATGTGCAGAACTATTTTTGTCTGATTTGCTTATGCACAGATTACAGACTGCTTAAGACAATGCATCATCACAGGGACCTTCAGAGAAATAAACACTAGGGAAAAAATAGGATTATAATGTTCCTTTCTCTTGTACTGTAAAAGCAGAAAAGTCTAAAACTCTTGTTGTTGAATGTTTCAGTTACAAAGTGAATCACCATGTTTGAATAAAGTTAATTTTGGTTGGAAGAGTTTGGTGGTGTAGAGGGTAAAGAAGCAGATCAAATCAGAGGTGGGGGCAGACTGCTGCGCAGAGCCAAAAGGCATCCGTGGTCCCTGGGGGCCACTGCACCCTCTGTCTGTGTTTTTACTCCATTTTCAGAGAAAATTAACTGCATTGCGCTTTTCTATTAGGGACTACAGACTAGGTTAGTGTGTGTGTGTGTGTGTGTGTGTGTGTGTGTGTGCGTGTGTGTATGTGTGTTGAAGAGAAGTGCAGAGTTTGAACATAATCTCACAAAGAGCACAAACACACACAGACACATGCACATCGGCTATTCCAGGTGAATGAACATCGAAACATTGAACTGTTATTTCCACCATCCTCGCTGCCATACAGCCACCTTTGAAGGGAAATCATCAGTTAAGAGAAAACCAGGTCAAGAACAACAGGAGAAAAGAGCGAGAAAAAAAAGAACATTTCTCAAGGGTGAGGCTGAGAAGAAAAACTAGCAGTGTAGTGTTCCCTAATAAAGTGCAAAGTAGCCTACTGCTAACATCATGTTGATTGTTGAAGTCAGGGTAAAGTGATAACCACCTCAAATATCCTAAATGAGAAGGCCATCAAAACATCAAAAACAACTGAATAGTTTGACAATTTTGAGTATGCTTGCTTGCTTTCTGTCAGGAGTTATGAGAAGAATTGGGTCTTAAATATAAAGCTAGAGGGTTTTAGCTTATCTTAGCATAGGAGGGGGCAGGGGAAATCAATGCCTACCAGCACCTCTAAGAGCCTGTTTACACCTGGTAATAACATGTATCTTGAGCGATATGATCACAAGTGGCCAGGGCTAAATACAAGTGTAAAAGACCACCAGGATGCATTGTGACCCAATCACTCAACCCCTTGCCGAAGTAGTCTGGGACGCATTTGACCACATATCTTTTGTAGTGTAAATGGTAATGTGTTGTGATTCTTACCCAACTTACGGACTGCTTAATCAATGCAGGAAGTGGTGGGCACTAACGCTCTATAACTTGTCCATTTTATGACGAGTTGGATGAAGTGTTGCATGACCATCCATCGTTTTGCGCTATGGAAGGAGACATGTTGAATTTTGCTGGCAGTGATATCTCCAGCTGTACAGACACAACCTCTAACGTGACCAGTGAGCATTCAAGCAAGTAGCTAGCGAGAGCGTGGAGGTAATAACCATGCACGGGGCCCTTTGACCTTCTAGCCTGACAGATGTAAGCAGTAATGAAATCCAAACACAATAGACAGACACAGTTGTGGACTGCAATGTGTCTCTGTCACTGTCCACTTATGTTCTGATCACCAAAATACACATAAATACCAGGTTCAAGCCCTAAAACTCACTAATTAACATCTTATACTATAGCTCATTTATTCAATCAGTACACAGTGGAAGTGTAAAAAAACAGCAAGTTGGCGTGTGTATGGATTAAACAAAAACATATACAACATGTGAGTTAACGACCTTTAGAGGTGCATATTCAGGCTAGTTGTTTCCGCTTGTTTCCAGTGTTTATACTACGCTAAGCTATATCTCCTGGCTCCAACTTCACATTTATTGAACAAAAATGAGAGTGGTGTCAATCTTTTCATCTAACTCTCATAAAAAAAGATATGTGTTTCCCATAGACTTTAGAAAAATAATGGATATAGCCACTGCAACATCACCTACTGGTTTGTAGCCTTGAGTTCAGCATTTTGGCCACCTCCATGTTTTTTTGGGCCAAAAGTGGCCATATTTGGAAGAGAAGGGGGAAGCGAGGGGTGGATCTGATTCATCGACTGTGGTGACACCTCCCAGACAGACTCTCTTTCAAGCGACCCTGCCCCTATTAAAAGCCTAACTTTAAGCCTTAATAACATTTAAACACATAAGTAACACAAAAAATTGCCACAGTACAGTTGTCATGAACGGGGAAATTAGCTATAGAAACCACAACTTTTTTTTGTACCAGGCTGTAAACATGTTTAATTTTGCTGTAAAGTTATCTCCCCTTTGGAGCCTCAAGTGGCCATTGAAGGAACTGCACTATTCCTTTTACACCAAAGGATCAAGTTAGAAATCACGGTTGGTGTCTCAGAAATTGTGCATTTCTTTTTCATTTAATTAAAAAGAATTGTATATTACACATTAAATCATGTTTTAACTGTTTCTCCAAATACATATTAATTACAGAGTGAACAGCACAACAGAAATATCCCTGAGGTGATTACAATTTTGTGAAGCCTGATTATATTTGGTTCTAGACAATGCTGATTAACCACAAACTACACTTCTGAGGCCACAGTTTCTTGTTAATCAAATATTCTATTAATTGCCTTTCAGTCTATGTTGGTGAAGGGGCCATTAAGATCACTGCTCCTTTCTGAAGTGTATTTCCTGAGTGTCTCTTATTTGTCCACCCTTGAATTAGTTAGCCAACAATAGTGCCAAATCATAATTTGACCCTTAAGTACAACATGTACAAAAAATGTGATTAAACCATTTTCTGCCATTTGACACGCGCAGCCACACAATTACCAACAACACACATGTGCACACACTCACACGCACCACTTCATCTGTAGGTGAATAATTCAAGAAGATTCTAGAAGAAACCATTATCCTGGGCAGACAGGTAAGTTGATCCGGTGAGCCTCGTCCCTGCCTCCTCGCCTAGTCGTTCTCCACCTCTCACCAAACACTGCTGCGGTTCACTCGCTGACTGGCCCGCCAGGGAAGAGGATGAGTGGCTTGTGCTCTTTGTTGTCAGCTGGGACATGTAGGTGAAGCAAAAGGCCTCAGCTCAGCTGCTCTACTCTGGCAGGTAGGATTTTCACAGCACTGACAACAATAGCTCAGCAGTTCTGAACTCACTGCTATCTGAGCAAACTACAACTAGAACATTTTATTTTTTACACTGTACTGTGGCTGTGGATATAATGAAAGTCTTACTGGATGTGGTTGGGTCAAATAATTCATGGAAATACTTTATAAAGCCAGTCTTACTTAACAGATGCTGTTTCGTAAGTGCTGGTGTTACTAAAGAGGCTTGACGTAACAAGTGACTGAAGAGTTTTTAAAGGGTCTCCTGGGGGTCAAAGCTATCATTTGGTCATTAGTTTTTCATAAGGGTGGGATTAATGTGTAGCTTTATGCGTGACAGATGTACAAGTGCCTCGTGGTGCTCTTGCATTTGTCAGACTGCCTTTAACCTGACAAATCCCTCTTTTAATGGTACAACAATGTGAACAGTATTGGCTTAAGAGGTTATGTGTCTTACAAAACATCACAAAATTAACCAATGACAGTGGCAATGTATATTTTGTGGTATCTGTATCTGAAGGGAAGTATTCTCTGAAATATAGACGTTTATAGGTATTTTAATCTATGTCTGACCCAAGAACAAGAACTTTAAAGACATTATTTTCAATTTCTGAGAACACTTTTCATGGCAAAGAAAAATGCTTGCTTTATAATATTGTCTCAAATAAATGCCCTACACTTCTCGACACACTTTCCTTTTAAAAAGATAAATAAATAAAGGTAAACAGAGCATTTTGTATTATTGTCGGCCCACAGCCTACCGTCCTATCTGTAATACTCCAGAATCTGCTTGCTCACAAAGACCTGCTGTAACGGGAGAGAGGCAGACCTACATGTGTGTTACAACTATCAGGCAGGGTGGTGTTGACTTACTTTCTCATCACATGCACTTGAGGCAAATGGGAAATGTAGTTACTTAAAAAAGGGGAACAGTTTGAAGGAGGCCAACATGTTGTCAGCTGAAACGACACATTTTCACTGACTGTGGCAGGAGAGACACAAATACCATTTCAGCAATCATAAGTCTGAGTAATGGCTTCTTTGGTTGACTCATGTCTTAATATATCCATCATATAGATTTGGTACACGGGATGGATTTCTTTAAAAGCTGCTATAATCTGGGTTATATTTTTATTCTAACAACATATCAGATAACAGCATGAGAATGTGGCATGGGTCTCACGTAGTTATGAATCTACAGAGAATTATTACCAGACTCTGCAACTCTGCCTAGTCTTATGGAGCTTTATAGTGAGTTTCAGCTCATTGTAATTTACTGTTTTGGCTCACTCTTACTGCTCTTATAGCCTCGTTTTTGGCCATAGTGCACAGCAGTTTTCAGCAAAAAAAACCCTGTAAACTACCTGCTCAGCTCTAAACAACAGCCAGACACAGTCAGTGGTAAATATAGTGGAGCATCTCAGTAAGTATTTCACTGCTGAAGATGGTCTTTTCATAAAACTAGGCTGACAATGCAGTAGGAAGATGCAAATACTTTTGAAATTGGTGCAACATGACCAGAGAAAACAGAGGAAAAAGGGGCTGTGGCATCCGTTTTTGCTGAAAAGGTAGAAAACCTACAACGACCAGAATGCACTGCCTTGTACCGGACCAATAAACACTCCTGCAGTGGGTGATGTAATGGAGGCTTGGCCATTTTTTTCCACAGGAAACAATATGGCGGCCGGCTGGTAACAAACAATCTGGGATTACAGTTAAACAGTAAGCGAAAATATGTTTCTGACAACATTTTAGGTGAGAAACAGTCAACACAGTAACAAAGTTCTGGTTTATATTTGCTATATTTGCTGCACTGCTTACTTTAACCATCGTTTTTAGAATACAGGAAACACTGTGACACCAACTTTTTGTTCACACATTCTCATAGCCAAACAGTGCGCTAAAATATGTTTCTGGAAACATTTTTTGAGTAATAGAATCTTGGTTTATATTTGATTGACGCTACCAAGTTTTACTGTTCAATCTGAGTATGAGAGAGAGAGAGTATGGGGGCAGGTCTCTCTCGATCCATTTCTAAACTTTGGTGTCTGTGGTGGCGGGCATACAAAATTCAAGGAAACTGAAAGATAATCAGGTCCCCAGGAAGTGTGCTGGGCTTTGAAGCCAATTTTTGTAGTGGTTAAACAGTGGTACTTCAATTTCTGGGGTCCATCACATGATGCCATTGGGCCCAAAAAGGCTTTTTCCCATAGACTGATATTGGGAAACGACGTCAGTAAATCAGTGGATACATTTTTTTGAGTGTCACAATCTCCATTCACTCATTCCACCATCAGGGTTTAATGTGTTTGGTTGAACAACATTTGGAAGGTCTAGAAGAGCTGATTAAATAATTTAACGCCATCGAAGTTAGCGGAGCGTTTAACTGGAAATAGTGGAGGTCTCTGGTGCGCTAGCTCTATCGGCCCAGTGATGCTGAAGCAGTGCCGATTATCCAGGTAATTTCATAGTAGTAGTTTTTTGGCTTCATGCGCTACTGAGCAACTTTCATAGGCATGAATGTGGTCCCACCTTCAATGCTGTATCCAGATCTGTCTTATCCATGAGATATACAGTATAGGTTATAATATAAGTACAATCTGTAGGTCAAGCAACAGAAATAGAGCCAGTGAAAATCTGATGGCCTGTCATTCAGCAGATTTGAGCAAAGAGTGAAGTGGGGAGATCTGGGCACTGGTAGGATGGAGGCAAGTTAATCACAATTCATTTACAAATACTACTCACATTTAATGATACAAAGCTGGCTGAAAATCAGCAAAGTATCCCTTCAACTGCCGAAGAAGAACCACATATTTCCTTCACCAGTTGGTAGAGAGCAAAAAACAGAGCTAAAAGAAAGTGAACATTGGAGTTATATTCACCAGGTGGACAAGAACATGAGTCCAACTTGATGAAATTTTGCTTTGCAGCCGTTGGAATGCAAACAAGCTGCTGTTTGCCAGCAAGTTCATCATATTAATTTTGCCTACAATGTGATGATAAGTAGGATGACATATTGCTTTGATCAGGAAGTGTAAACTGCTGAGGCTCCACTCCACTCTTATACTCTCTGACCGGCCAAATTTCCCAGTGCTGTCATTTTAGAGCTCACATTGCCAAACCTGCTGAGGCTGTGACAGCACTTTAATATTTACAGCTCTCATAATTTCGACAACTTTATGACTTGCTGTGTTCATAGAACTAGTGTGACCACACATAACCACTGTGTAGGCTATCACCATTTTCATCCCAATCTTCAGATTAATGTTGGCAGTGTACGTTTCTGCAAACCATGGATACATTACATTTGTAGTGGAGATATTGAAACTTTACATTTCAACAATGCTGTGGTTAATACGTGACTTGGGTGAGGCACAAAAATCATGTTTTGGCTTACAGTACCTGGTTTGAGGGCACAATCCCAGTTGAAAATGCTGCGATGTCTCAGGAAAAAAAACAACAGCTTTTTGTGACGCTTTCCCTGTGTGGAAACGATGATAGTTTGCACAAAGACACCTATGTGTGGTGTCTAAAAAGCAATTTGAAACACAGCAATGACTTGCTAAAAAACATGCTGTTTTGTTGTTGGTTTGTCTTGAACAGTGGTCTGTAGCGTGGCAGGTATCTCATCCAGGTGTCACGCCATCCACTGCTTTCTCAATCATGTACAATTGTTATATTACAATCAATATATCATTGATTATCAGGAGCAGTCTGCTTTTTCCACCATTTTAGTTCATGTTTAGTAACTCTTGTACTTATCCTACTCCTATTGTAAATCTTTTAGGCACTGGTTTTGCTTTTGCTCCTTGGACACGCTTCTTGTCTTGTATATTTGTATATTCTGCCAGATATTTAATACAGTATTGTTTATAAAACTGGGCCCAGTGAGTGACCCTGACCCGGGGAATCCACTGGGTCTCTGGTTGGTACTAGTTGAGAATGTTAAATTGTGGTTACTGTGTAGTGTTACTGTAATTTGGAGCATTCTTTGGCACAACAATTTCCTTCAAGATAAAAAAAGTTCTGTTGAATTGAATTGAACTGAATAACAAAGCCATACAAGTTACTACTATTTTAGTTCATTTTTAGTAACTCTTGTACTTATCTTACTCTTATATTTACTCTATTAGGCATTGGTTTTGCTTTTGCTTCTTGAAAACACTTCTTTTCTTGTATATTTTGCCAGATATTTAATACTCAATTGTTTCTAAAACTGGGCCAAGAAAGTGATCCTGACCTGGGAACCCACTGGTTTTACTGGTTGTTACTTGTTGTGAACGTTAAATTCTGGTTACTGTAATTTGAAGCAATCAGTGGCACAAGAATTTCCTTTGGGATAAATAAAGTTCTATTGAATTGAACTGACAAAGCCTTACAAATTATGGGCCCTTTATATAGGGTGTTTCATAGAAAGTGGTTCCCAGTGTGTTCAGTAGGGTAAGTTGCTAAGCCTTTTCCCACTTTTAGTAGGCCTGCCACAACTGTAGCACACAAATAAACAACAGAGGCTGACACTGATCTGAGTACTTAGTAGTTGTCTTATAGTAGTGACCTTCACGTGATGAATGGCTGCAGCATGTGACACGTTTGAAACGTGTCACCTTTTATTGAGGAGCAGGTAACACTGCAGACATGCCACAGCACAGGTCTGTGTGTGTGTGTGTGTGTGTGTGTGTGCAGGGTCTCGTGCAGGAGCAGGAGGAGAGCTCGCTCTCTGATGTAGACTCGTTTCACTGTTCACTGGCGCCGTGACGATAAGCAGGCAGCGGACGAGGATGCTCTGTTGTCTGGTGCGCACTCTCCTGTCTCCAGCTCTCCACGATCACCATGGAAGAGCTTAATTAATGCACAGGCTTTATGTGTCCCTCCTGCTCCCGGAGCTGATGAATTTTAAACCGCCGTCTCAGACCCCGGACCTGCGTTTTTCGCCCCTCCGAAGCAGTGGAGCCGTGTTACCGAGCGGAGAGGACCGCGGCTGAATCCTAAAGTCTCCAGAAAAAAAGGTACAGCTCGGTGCGGTTTGTGCTCCACAAACTGAAGTTAGCCTCTTAGCATAGCTGCGTTTTCCTGCATGCAGGCAGTGGTGATGCTTGTCTCATTATTGTCAGAGGACAGCAGTTATTATTAAATGGCCACTTTCCTCTCGACGCTGTCATGTAATGTGGATTCAGAGGATGAGATTCATCGGCTTGTCATGTGCGGTGCATTTAAATACATTATAATAGAGCATGGTCACCTTTCTCCAAACTGAGGTGGGCTCTGGTCATGTGCACTGACCACTATATTAGCCCTGAGTGTGAGAGCATCTCTGATTGAGGTTTGTTGTAATAAGGTTGCCAGCTGTTTCTGCTGAGCAGCGAGGACCATCTGACGGCTGTGCGTTGCTCAATTTTCACTATGAGCGCCCGGAGTCAGCCTGTCATTTCACATCATTTTTGGGGGGGATTTCACCATATCCTACCTTGGTGGCGTCCAAGGAGAAATACGAGGACGCTTGATGATGGTTATTTTGTCACGAATCGCTCATGGAAATGTCAGTGTTCATTTTCATCACGGGTTGCACGGTCGACGTTGTCGATGCAGCAGTGAAATTAATATTCCAAAATAAGCGCATTTGGTGCGCATTGTTAACATACTGAGCTCCTCGCACTAGCCTCGGCTACATGAAGGCAGCATCGCAGCACAAAGGAGATGTAAAAAAGCTGGCAGCCTGAATTCACCACAAGATGTGCAGTCCTACATCACAGTGACACTCATACCCCGTTTTCCTATGCAATATGAAGATGAATTCTTCTCGGAGCATCACTGCAATGTGACCTTTTCTGTTTCTTCCTCTGCGGGGCCTGCTCAGCAGTTCAAGGACTTACACAACTGATGTGACCAAGTGATGCCTGAGAGTGGCAGCTCTGAATTTGCAGCTTAATTTGCGTGTGTGTTTTGACATCTGCATGTCATCGGCTTTCATATTTTGTCCTCACAGAATATGGTTCAGGAAATGTTGGATTGTTTTTTACATTCAGAGTCTTGATGGCAACATCAGAACCAGGCCAACCTGCCATGTTTCTTGTAGTTTTGAAAGGTCCTCTGCTTCAGTTGCACATTTCATTATTTTCACTGTTGGAGTCACACACCAAAATACATTTGATGGCTTTATGGAGTGATCATATGTGCATGTTTGCAGGGCTTGTATCCAATAAGGAAACTGGATAAATACAATATAACCAAGAACATTTTACAGACTGTCTACAGAGGTCCTGTAGAAAGTATTTTAACATGTGTATGGGCTAAGAACAAAGATAGACTGTCCAGAATTACAATCATGGCCTGTAAAATTATTGGAAATGACCACAAACAGCTGAGATGTAGAAACGCAGGTGAAACAAAGAGCTGTATAAAGTGTGGCTGATTCTGTTCATCACCTTCTTAAAGAATTCATGAATTTGCGAACGGGAAAGATGCTAAAGCTGCAGCAGCAACCAGGAACATTTACAAGAAATCTTTCATCACAAATGCAATAACTTAACTAAATTTGTAACAACCATGTCCTCTATTGTCGTCTGCACCGGGCATGTTGTGTTATTTATTGTATGTATTTTGATTTTACTATGATGTGTTTTAACCAACCGCTAAATCAGAGAGCAAATGTCCACAATTATGGACAATAAAGATTATTATTATGTTTGGGAGGAACTAGAATTTGCTATTTTATCAGTTAAGGTACAAGTACAGTTCAATAAGCTGTCCATGACTTATTTGCTTTATTCTGCCATCTTTGGTATTTGTCAGTGTGTGCAATCATGATATCAGTCTCGTCTAACCTTAAATAAAAAGTTCTCACATGGTGTCGAACACAATTGTAGGCCAGTATGTGATGTATATATACTGTATGAATCACCCCTGCACCTTTTTCACTTCACTGAACTCCCATTGCCTTTAAGTCCATCTGTAGTATCTGTGTACCGGCTCAGTGCACCTCTGCAGGACATCATATTTCAATTTAGCTCCATCTTCAAGCAGAAATATTACAGTTTGAGCTGGACTGTCAACATGGACAAAGAAATACATTAGATTTGGGCAAGGCAAGCTTTATTTATACAGCATGTTTAGCTTTACATGAAGTTAAGAAGAAAATAAAGACAAAGAACAAGAAGAGAAAAGAGGAAAAAAGAGATAGACACATAATACAAATTACAAGAATGCTACTAACAGTATAATAATAGCAGTTCAGTGAGCCATTTACAACAAATACACAGGCAGACCCATATATAGATTACTCCATTACAAATAATGTACTGCAAATTATTGAACATTATTAATAACATCTCAGGAAACAGCATGTAGGGGCAATAATGTTTCAGGCAGCTTCACTAGACGTTGACCTGACTTGAGAATGATTAAGAATTTCAGTACCAGTTGACCTGAGAGGTCTGGGTAGCTTTCAAGCAGGTCTACCACATACACTTGGCCGTCAGAGCTTCATAGACAAGCAGAAGAACAGGAATGTTTATTCCACTGCATTATTCAAGACAATGTAGTGATTTAAGGAAGGATGTAATGTGCTCTGCTCTCGCTTAAAAGCAATATCAATTATTCTTTCACCGTTATAAAAAGGGTCAAATGTGCTGACGCCATCTCTTCTCACCTTTTTCTCATTCTCAGAGGCAAATTATGCCAGCAGCACCAGAGTCGCTCCCCCTGGTGACGTGCCAGCTCATTGGTCAGACTACTCTGCCCTTCTCTAGCCACCCCGTCTACCCTGGCAGATCCATGCTGCTGGATGCTCCTCACAGAGCCACGCCCGCACCATGAGCGCCAACGGGCCTGCCCCAGACCCAGCCCCCGCAGCCCCAGAGGCCCCTCCCGCCTCCACCCCCGCCCCCGCTGCGGCCCCAGCCCCGGCCCCTGTGGCACCACCCGCTCCTCCTGCCCTACCTGCCCCGGCGTCCACTACCATCCCGGTAGGTGCGTTGGCACAGAAGAAGCGGCAGCAGTATGCCAAAAGCAAGAAACAGGGCAGTAACGCCAACAGCAGGCCACCGAGAGCTCTGTTCTGCCTCAACCTCAACAACCCCATACGCAGGGCCTGCATCAGCCTGGTGGAGTGGAAGTATCCTTTACTGCATGTGGTGTTGGGTGCATGTGTGAGTGTTGGCATGTGACCAAAGATCATTAATAGAGCTGAAACAGTTGAGTAGTCGATTAGATTAGAAAACTAAAAACTGTTTTGATACTAAATTAATCATTTAAGGAACTCATCAATGAAAAAACTAAATATTATCTGGTTAAATGTGAGAATTCTTTTTTCATTTCATATCAGTGTAGATTGGATGTTTTGGGGTTTTAGATTGTTAGTCTGACAAAACAAGACACCACCCTGGGTGCTAGGAAACATTTTCACTACTTTCTGACCTTTAATGGACCAAATGGATTACTCAAGAATATAATCACTGCATTAATTGATAATGAAAAAGATGATTAGTTGCCCTACTTGTTCACAGCTCCCGCGTGTATACCTTTGTTACATCTTAGCTGTGCTCATTATTCATGACTGCCACATCGGGTGATTTCATGTAGTGTTTTATAAGGTAATCAGACTCGGTGAACTCAGGTAACCCAAAGGTGACAAAAGAAAGAGAGATGACATTGTCTGCCCATTTTTGGTTCAGTTATTTCACAGGTTAATGCATTCTTTATAGCCAGAATAAATGCAAGCCGATGCCCATTCTCGGAACCCATCGGCTGTATTCGGCGTCTGACTTCCAGCAGATACAGCCTCTGGGGGCAGACCCCCGATTTTTTGGCATTCCGGTTTGATTTGGGCGAAGGAGGCGAATTTCTGTTTCCAACTTCTGTTTATATATAAGTAAATATGCTGAACCATTGCGATGGATTCAGAGTTTGCAGTGATGCCAATTATGTTCCGTCTCGTTAGTTCACCACACGGACCGTTTAACCTGGCAACAACTGCAGCCGGCTCAAAAGTGATTGATCAATATCACACGGACTACAAACAGCCTAGCACTGGAAACTAGGGCTCTTCCGCTCTTCTTCTGGAGGCAAGATCTCCGGGGTTGGCCTACAGACTCTACATTCACTGAATGTAGAGTCTGTGTATAGAGACTAGCCAATGCCTGATGTGAAATGTTCTCAAGAACCAGTATTTTGTAGATGATCCCCATGATGTTTGATATATTTTTGAATCTTTCTCCTGGGTCTCAGTTAGATGATGATGGTGCAGAAACATGTTTCTCGCCCAAAACACAAAGTGAAAGTCACTGAATCCTAAAATACTGGCAGGGTACATAGACAAAGGGACTCAGCACTGGCACAACACAGCTGTGTGACAGTCTGGTGGGTCTGTTGCTTAAGCAGATGCTGTCATCACAAAAGCCATCAGAAGTTATAAAGGAGATTGCCCTACGTGGAGCGCAAAGATACATTTCATAATCCACCTTTGTGTGTTTGTCGAAAAAACAAAAAAGGTCAATGGGGATTTACTAACAGTACACTTTGGGAAATGCAACTGTAGCAGAATCAGGAGTCCCAAATTGTTCTGGTGGTGGTTCCTGTTTGTTTCTGACAGTTTGTGATTGGAAAACCTTATCAGTGATCAGAAGAGCGTGAAGAACAAACTGAACTTAAGATGTTTTATAAATGATAGAAAGCAGTGCTGCAGTCTCTGTGTCATTGTTACTGTACTGTAACAAACTATTTTTCAAGATTGGTTCAACATTTAATTGTTTTCATTGTAACTTGCAAGATATTACTCCTTAATTCATTTTAGGATGGCAGTAATATAGGGATATATAGGGATATATTGGTTATAATTGATGTATCGCGGCTTGTTCCATGCGGGATGTTTAAAAAATTACTATATCGCTTTTTTTTTTAACTCTTTTTATTGAATTTCAAAGCTTTTCAACAGTCATTAGTGTACAGACAGTGTTAAGTGAAACAGGCAATTTTTAAACATCAACCCCCCCCCCCCGTCCCATGAAGCACATAGAGACAAGTGAGTAAACAAACACACCAAAAATAAATAAATAAAATAACATAAAATAAGCAAATAAATAATTAAATAAATAGAATAAAATAAAATAAAACAAGGGGGAAAGAGTCAAAAAGGAAGATGATATGGGTAGTTGATCAATCCTCTATATTCCAGCAAAGGGTTCCAGGTATCCTGAATTTCCTTATCGAGCCCATGAGGGAAAATCTAAGTTTCTCAAGTTTATTGTTATACATAACTTCTTTAATCCATTGATTGTGTCCCAGGTGAGAAATGTGCTTCCACCTAAGCAAAATTAAGCGCCTGGCCAACAAAGCCGTGAAGGCCAGAGCTCGTTGTGCGGCAGCAGGGAAGCCAGCACTGGGGGGAACACCAAAGATAGCCGAAAGAGCATTGGGAGTAATGACCACACCATAAGCCAAGCTTATTGTTTCAAATATGTTTGATATTTTTGTTTTCTTACTCTGTAAAGCAGCCTTGGATACCTTAAAAGATGCTATCAATATTATTATTATTACCTCCGCCAAGGAGGTAATGTTTTCGCCGGCGTTGGTCTGCTTGTCTGCAAAATAACTTGAAAGGTTCTTAATGGATTTTGATGAAATTTTCAGGAAAGGTTGATAATGGTACAAGGAACAGATGGTAATTTTGGTGGTGATCAGTTGAAGCGAAGTGGATAAAATAATAAAATGGCGGGAAATCCGAGCTGCTTGGCGGAGTTCTGCGCTCTCTGAGTGCTCTAGTTGTTATTGTTATTATGATTATTGATATGAGTAGTAGTAGTAGTAGTGGTGGTGTTAGTATTAGTATTATTGTCATATCACTTTTTAAAACCACCAGCATGAGACTCACTTTGGTGTTTCTCTTGATCTCTCCAATGGGTGTCAGCAACAGTGTGGGTGAGGCGTGTGTTTTTGTATGCACAGGGCTCCAGGTTGTCACTGTTTAATCACATTTTGTGACCATGGAGCACCAATGCAACTTGCAGATATTATTAATATATAAAATGTAGAGCTGTTGTTTCCTGTCCACGGTGAATTAATCCTCATGTTTAATGGTGCTGCTGAAATTGTATATCTTTCTGCTATTTACTACCTGTTGACTTTTGACCCTAGACTTCAAGTTTGCAGCAAAAACATCAACACTTTCAGCCCAAGATGAGCAGGGTGTTTCAGAGTAAAAGCACCAGTGGTTCTGCTTTGATTTATTTCATTATAACAATAATTCATTTAACTTTATTATTGCAGTACTTTATTTCACTTTATTATTTAACAGTAGCTACTTTGATTAAGTTTATTGTGACTGTAGGTTATGTAGTAGTTTAGTATTTTTGTAGGAGTGTTGAGGAGATTTCAAACTATTGATATATATATATTGCGTATCCTGATATAGCCTAAAAATATTGTGATATTAGGATACAAAACGATACGATACGATACAATAGGATACAATATGATGTACTTTATTGTCCCCATAGGGAAGTTTGTCTTTGACTCAGGAGCTGAGCTCAGTATTGCTTCCTTACAATAATACTCCAGAAGAAATGAGAAGCATACACCATACAAAAACCAAAACAAAACATAAAAACACATACTACACATAACAGTGTTGCACATCAGCTACTTATAACACCACATGCTGTAACACCAGCACACAACAGAGCACCATAAGCAAAACCTAACACAACCCCTAAGCATCAAGCGACATTATTTATAGGCCATATCGCCCAGCCCTACTGTGACGTGTCTTAGTGTCAGTAGTTCAGCGTTCGAGTAAAATTCGGGTAAATCTGCAGATTAAGATTCAGTTTGGGAAATCTGGATTGACAAAATAAGTAAGAAAAAAAGCAAAGATAACATCAATGTAGAACAAGGTTCCCAATATTTTTGACTTTTGAACCCTTAGAGCAAAGCTCTGTGTACTTCTGACCCCTCCTCACAAGTTATATATGTCTATGGATTAATATCAGATCAACCAAAGGTGATTAAACTGTTTTACTTTGATAGTTGTAAGAGATCTGAAGAAGCCAAATTATCCAGTAATTAACAAATGTGTTTGTTTTACCTTCCCTAGCTTATTAATCATAATATGACCCCCTTAAAGTGGTTATGTGGTTTGGTGTACTGTATTAATGTACCTGTGTATTTAAGTGAGGCCCTGAACAGACTGTGGCAATTACACAGTTTAAATAGCAGCTCAGTTATATAACCCAAACAAAACCATAAGGATCATACATGGCTTTGTTCTGCCATTTTAAACTTAGCAAGTCATTGAGAAAGCCATCAAAGACTCACTTCTTATGTGTTAACTAGTTTTCATGTCCGTCTGTTTAATCCTGTGAATTATGTATTAGTTACAAATGATGCAGAAGTTTTAATGTCACAACAGGGGATTTCAAAGTGATTTTTATCCATATTATTTATTTAGTGTTTCTTCTTGCTATGTCACATCATTTTCTTCCATGTCTTCCTTAACTTCTCTCCTCAGGCCATTTGATATCTTTATATTAATTGCTATTTTTGCCAACTGTATGGCCTTAGCTGTCTATGTCCCCTTCCCTGAAGATGATTCCAACTCCACAAACCATGACCTGGTGAGTAGTCTGTTTATGTCACCATATAATCCATCTATTCATTTGATGCCTGTTGTGTCAGTGCTGCTACTGACATTCAAAGACAGACTGGTGTCGCTCTGCATAGTTTCTATATGGACTCTTTGAGCTCATGTTGGGCTTGAGTAAAGGATTGTTATCTGTGTATTTGTAATAAGGGGCGAAAGAATGGCAGATAAGATCTTGCCTGTTGTTTTTTGTTATATAGTTTCAAGATACATTATAAAGTACCTCGTAATCCTCTTTCAATTGATAAAGTTTGATTGTATCACTTTTGAGATATAGTCAGAGATTTTGCAGGAATAGTAAGACGTTGCATACAGATTGTATCTTCAGTTTATTGCTTTATCATGCAGATTTGAAGTATCTGCTGTGCCTACACAGAGAAACACTTTGACAACTATCCTCATTGGTGCTTTATCATGTCATACTTTCCCTGTACAGAGGTTTTATTCAGCTTTCTATTTTTAGAATTTATCGTCATTGCACCACTCTGTGCACCTTGTGCATTTATGTCTCTGTGATGAATTATGGGTGATGTAGTGTTGTAAGCATTGTTCCACAGCTGAGGATGAGTGCATTCTCCAAAAGCCAGACAAACGCGCAGAATGTGGTCCTTACATGAGCAGAATGTAGCTGTAGTGTTCAATGATTCATGAGCAGCTTATACAGTGCAACTGCAGACATTTGAAGGTTCTTGAAAGCCTCGTCTGAGAGCAGGAACATGTTAGAGAAAGGTTACCAGCCGGCTGTAAAAGACCGGCGGGAGAGTGTTTCTCTGTCTGTTACACTGCTGAACCCACTGTGAAAGATAAGCTACAGCTTTGGTTAAAAGTGTGTCTGGTCTACTTTAGAGAAGTATGGTGTACTGCTTCTCAGTTTGACCTCCTGGAGGGTGACCTTAGGGTGTTAGTTTACACAGCGGTGGTGCATCAGGGGAAAGTGGGCCATCTGGGACATTACAGTGTCTGATACAGTATTATGTACAGTTTGTTGTCAGGGTAAGTTTGGGGGTAAAGTTTGAAAGAGTTGGATTGTCCTGGGAGTGTCAAGGGGAAGAAAATGTGCACACATGCATGAGAATAACAGAACAATGTTCATCTGGAAAATGTTGAGAGGCTGGTTTGACTCTGAAGAAAGCATTGCTGAAGCATCTGTGCATTCTGCTCCCCTAACAATAGCATGTACAGACTATTCTTATATATGACAGCATGAAAACCCTTTTTGTACTTGCTGTACTGGAGAAGTTACACACACACCAGCTCTCTTTTTGTCTTGGTTTATGGATGCAACAGTCCAGCCCGTTGGATTGCTATCAGCATCTAAATTGACCACCGGCTAGGCATGACCACTCCACATTAGGCTGAATACAATTTTTTTTTTTTTCTGTTGTGAGCTCATCTCGATGCATAAATTCACTTAATGAATGCATTTTAATATGAAGGCCTTAGTAGACATTGTACTGTGAGGCTAAAAGTCTTATTACACCATACTTACGTCAAAGAAATAGTGGTAATGGAGGCCAACTCTGGTGTCTCCTGACTTTGCCTGTGTCCTGGCAAAAAAGTTGCGCTTGAACACACTGCAAAGACTGCAGGGAACTGGAAACTAGCATGTACATCCTGTGCCTGTTTGAGAGGAGATAACTCTACATACCAGCAGGGGGCAGTAGTCTGTATTCATCATTCAAAAAGGGAAACCGGAATACCAAAAGGACAGATTCAAGATGCTAGTTAGCCAGTTAGCATGTTAACAACACAACCCAGTGTTGAAAAACAAAGCTTTTTTACTTTGCGCCAGCGAACCATAACACAATCCATAACAAAATGTTTCTGCTAAAGAGCTCAATAGCTAAAAACATAATCTCACCTTGTATAAGAAGTTTGTTTCCATCTCACTCCCTCTTGACTTAAGCTTTTTGTTTACTTTCCTCACTTCCGTTTCTCTTCTTTGAGGATGTGCACTAAACTGAACTGCCAGTCCGAGAGATTTTATTCACTAACTGGCTCACTGCTGAATCAGCCAAAAAAAAAGCCAACAAGGGCCATCTTGTGCCAACAGTGTGGGACACACCGGGGCAACCAATGCTCACCAATGGGCCAACACTGACCAACAGTTGACTCTCGGCATGGTGTATCAGGGCCCTTTGTGAGGTTCACTGATTTGGCATTAGGGAACAGAGATATCCTCTTAGATCAGTACTTGTTATTAAGTCAATATGTGGGAAGAAAAAGTCAAACTGGTTTATCTGAACCTTGATTGAGTACAATGTTTATTTCTTCTACCATTATACAGTACGATGGACCAAATAAATATTTACTACAGAGCATTAATGTGAGGTCTGTTTAAGTGTTGAAATAAGCTACTTTCAGCTGAACAGCAGCTCCACTGAGCTGAACAGCTCTCAGTGACAGATGCCACTCACTAATGTGTGCCACAGCCTCACACTGAACGTGGACTGTGTGTATTCTGTTGACAGGTGCTTATTTCATACGTCTAACTTTTTGAATAGCCCCTCAACTTCAGGTAATTTTTTACAAATTTGCAACGCAACAAACTGCAGTGTTAATGAATTCAGAGTTGTCAAAATTTACGTTCATGTGTTCAGAGCTTCACCTTCCCATGTGTTCAAATAACATCTGAGGGTGTCTGGCAGAGAGAAAGGTCTGGGAGTGTTTCAATATTGTCTCTAGTAATGACCGAACAGCGTTAAACTGCAAGTAGCAAAGTAACTTACCTTGCTTGGAAATAATCTACATTCTGCGTCTCATCTCAGACTTTATTATGCAAACCAAAGCTGTTAGTGTGAACATGTGATGAAGAGATGGACATTTTTAAAATGTCGCTTCATTATGTCTGTTGTCTGAACTTGTTGGGGTGTCGCTGTGTTTATTTGTCACTGTATTCTAATGGACTTTGTGTATGTCTCTAAACATGAGTGTCAGATTAGATTTATGGATGCACCTACATTTTGTGCGCTGCCTATCAGAAAGGACTGAGCAGCATCAATGACCTACTACCGATCTACCTTTACATGCACAGCATATTACAGTTTTTGCCCTTATTTTGAAAAAGACAATATTCCAGCTAGGTTGTTTCCATGGCAATACACCTGTTTACACGCGGCTGTGCATACTCCGAATAACATGCCGTAACATGTTGTTTATCACGTCAAAATATGGAACAGTTGAACAGCTGACGCTTGTCATTTTGCTTCTTTGCTGCAATGTAGGATTATTACAAAGTGTTCTCACCGGTGGTGGGCTTGTCCAGTCTCCCTCTTTCATTCCTTCCTTCCACCACCTCCTTGAAAAGGTCATCCTCGTGATGTGTACACATATCCAAAAACCTGTTCATATCCAAGTCTTTAATAATGTTAAATAGTAGGTGTGTTTCTCCTTCCGACAAGAAATGTGGGCTTTTCTTTTGTACATGCATCTCTACCCCAGCCGTGCAAACTGTTGGCTAACAGCCAACCGTAAACAGGCAAGAGGACTTGTGTTGCAAAATGTGGTAAAAACCCCATTTGCGATGCATATTTTGAATATGCTGTTTACATGCCGAAATATTAAAACCTATCCCACATGTCTTAATCGGAAAATGTTTCATTCAGAAAAATGTCTAACTCCAAAAAGCCGAACAGAATATGCAGTTTACATGACCTGAGTGGAATATTTTTGTGCATGTAAAAGTACCCACTGATACAGCCTAGTGCTTTATGAACCAGATCATTAAAGTTTCTCTCCTGGCATTGATTAAACCCCAAAAGATTCATGTCTGTTCTTCAAAATATTTTTCCATGAAAAAATACCTTCATGTCCTTGAGGACTACTTTGCTTTTTTGCTTAAAAAAACTAAGGCTAGTACTGGAGCATAGGTTTTAAAGGTTTTAGCGAAAATACATGTTTGGCATTAAGCATACGACTGGATAAATGAGACTTGCATTTCACTGCACGAGTTGTCGAGTTTGTAAATGGATGTTCTAATATAGCTTTGCTGTGGTTGTAAATCTGGGCCCCAATCGATTAATACATGTATACTGTATGTTTGCTGTTTTCCATGGAGGCATGCAAGAAAAACAAAGTTTTCTTCACGAATTTAAGATAACATGGCATGGTTAACTGAAATGCAAATAGTCATTTTGTGGGTAAAATATTCCTTTAAAATAGCACAAGATGTAAAGCTACACGTGAATGCACGTGTCTATGAATATGCACATAAGTCCCCGCCTCTATCTCCATCAGCCGCTTGCCTGCAGCTTGAGTGTACCTGCTAAGCTTCGACTCTGCTCATGGTTCTCTACACCATTAGAAACGTAACAGTAATAGAAAGCATGAGTCTCCAGGTTGACTTTGTCGTCAAATGGCCAATTATGTGTTGCTGTTAGATGAACCTTGTTTACAAGTTTGCCAGCTCTAGCAAGTTGAAGTGAAAGTGAGACTTGGCTTACAGATATGTAGCTACACCTGGCTTCACCTCTGACAGCCCTCGTTTCGCATGACATTTAATAACGTTGATTGCTCCATTATGCAAGTTGATGGGATTGTTTCCTTAGATATGTGACGTATGAAACCCTGGCAGTCTGAGTCTGTGTTTTTGAGACCATCACTGGTACATTGCTACCCACGTTCTCGCGAGAGCACAATTTGAATTTGCTCAGCGAGTCACTCTGGCAATCAGTAATGATGCTCATTACCCATGCCGTTGGAGCCAAGCCGCACCAATCACATTGGTGTATCTGATATAGGCGGGCCAGAGGCGAGCTAAACAGATGATGACAGCGCTGCGACGACCGAGTCCGGAATCAGTCAGTAAACATTGCAAGATGGCTACGGATGAACACCAGTTGTTTGAAGCGGCTTTGGCCGCTACAATGAATGAGTTAGACTTGGCTTTTTCTCTAAAAGAGGAACAGAAGACGGCGTTTGAATCTTTCCTTTGCAAGGACGTTTTTGCTGTTTTGCCGACCGGATACAGCAAGAGTCTAATCTACCAGTTAGCTGCGCTGGTAGCGCTCTGGATACGTCACCCCGTGTATTGTTCTGATTGGTTGTAGTGTTATCCAATGTGTGCAGTGATATTTACAAATGCATGCTTGGTGCCGCCCCTCAAGTTGGGCCATTTTCATTACTTATGGCCAGACCCTAAGTCTTTCTGGATTTGGGTCTGGATTTACAGGCTAGTACACTGCAGTTCCAAGGGCTAAAATGATCAGACATGGGATTGACTGCATATTTTTCTCATGATATGTCTGTAGCATATGAAAAACACCATATGGACATGCTAACAAGATTATAAACTTGATTTTCACCGGAGGGGGTCTTTAAGTAGAGCTGAGAGGACATGTTGATGATTAGATATCAAATTATTTATTATATAGTGCAGGGCTATTCAATTAGGTTGGAATTAGGTCCAGTTATGACACTGAGCCAAAGTGAGGGACTGGAGAATATTTTTAATTGCGTTAACAGACACAGAAATTGCAACTCTTGACAATGTTAAGATACATTCCAATGTTAGAGGGAAAAGGGAAATAGCTCTCAGACACATCAAACTGTTCCTCCGCTCCACCTACTAGTGGCTTCCTCTCAGTATTGTCAGGACAAGGCTTAACTTTTTGAAACTGCATATCTGCCTCCTCTCTGCTTACATGGACTCTTCTTTAACTGCACCATATATGTTTTTGCTGATCCTCATACTGATCCTTATCCAATGCTTGCGCAGGACTTTGGTTTAATTCTGCAGTGTCAACATTAAATCAGAAACCAGAGGGCGAATAATGCAATCTTTCCCTTTTCAGCAGAGGTTGAACAATAGAATACTTTGTAGGGCAGGTGTGCCAGCTTGGCCTTGGTTGTTCTACAGAGCTCACGCTGTAGCCACAGGAGGAGCACTAGAGACAAAAGTGCTGAGCTAGTTTTACTACAGCAGCCAGCAGGTAAGGCTGTAGTGAAGATTGCCATTTCACACCGCTCTGCTCCGCAGCCTCACAGGTGGACTGAGGACTGATATGAAACCTGAGTTGGGGCGCTGAGAGGCCTGATGTGTAAAGGAAGGATCGAATTATATCACTATAGGCTGCCGAACTAAGCAGGATTTTACTCAGTGATACGTTCAAAAGGGGTGTAGCTTTCAGCACAAAGAGACACTGAGACCTTGCAGTGCAGACAAGTTGGCTTCTAGGCTTGTGGATGTGCAGACGCAGTTCACTTAGTGCATTCTCATTTAACATTAAGTCCTGAAAGGGACATTTACTGGATCTGTTAATGTGCTACTCTGTCCACACAAGTGCCAAGGTGCTGCAGAGCTGCTTTGGGTTAGAACAGTGCACTGCTGCAAAGTCACAGAGGCCTTAATAGCATGAGTCTGCCCGTCTTGTTAGTAAGGCTTGGTTTAATGCAGCAGCTCATTATAAATAGAAAGCAATTTCCTCCTTGGGTGAGACACAGGGCAAAAGATTGGGTCCCTGCTACCACCAGGAGGCACAAGTGAGTAACAGGATGTAGTGAGCACACACACTCACGTAAGACAACAAAACCCTGTCAGGAACTCACAGTCATTTCTTCATTCTTCTCCTGCGCTGCTTTCTCACGTCCGTCCTTTGTTTAGTCATGTCACTGCAATAGTAAGACACACAACCCATCCTGCACGTGACTGTGTCTCCTCCGCACCCACCTTGTCTAGGGGACAGACAAATAGTCTGCAAGCCTCCTGCCTTTGCTTTAAGGTCATTTCTGACTTATCTATCTGAGACTCAACACCGCGGGCAGCTCCTGCTGAAGGTAGCTGAGCAAAACAATGACCTTTTCATGGTGAATATGATTCATACATCCTTCGTAAGGCAACACGCAGCGAATCGCGTATGGTATCATGTAGTGTTTGCCCGTACCACTGTTATTGCATAACTGTGGAGCCGCAGAGCTATTTATTTTACTGGGGACAAAAGGACACAAACATGTAAAGACTGAAATGTCCGCACACAAACCAATACAGAGGTCATTTGGACGCCAGCAGAGAATTCACAGCTTGAATCAGCTTCACATTTGGAGGTTGTTACAGCTGAGGATGTCAGCATTTTTAAACATGAATTAATTTGCTAAATGTTTTTCACATATGAATGATTGAAAAATAATATTGACAGAGGGGCAGATGAACACACACATACCACACATGTTGGTGCCTGGTTTTATTGAGTCACTATGATGATGGTAAACAACTGCCCCTCCTTGTTTAAGATTAACAAGTGACGCTTGTTTACAGTAATGACAGTTACATGCTTGTCATCTCCTCATGTCATCATCTAATGTAATGTTACTGTGTTTTCCACTATGACACACAACCAGACAGCACAGATTTTTCTAATGCAGTCTTTAATCGAGATGACAGGCTTTGTGCAAATATGCTACATTAATGTCATTTCTTGACATTCGTGCAAATTTCACGAAACACTGCCATTTAAAAATGAATATTAATCGACTGAATAAAGAGAAGCCAAACATGGCCGCTATGTTGACTGGTAAGATACCTCCTTTTTGATTTCTTATGCACAAGAACACCAGTAAAAATCAGCGCACTGTGAAAGCATAGGTGTAGATTTAAGTAATGATTCGTTAGATAGATTTCAGTAATTAAAATAGAATTTTCACTAAATTAAATACATTGACACCATAAATTCACGCAAAAAATGCACCAAAATTCAGGAAAAGTGTTTGATGCTCAAAACTTTTACGGCAGCGGACCCCCAAACCCCATGTTTCCTATGTATGGAAGATTATAACTGATGCATTAATATGTTTATCACTTTAATGTTGAAGCTGGTAAATATGGAACTTTTTTTGCAGGTAGCAGTGGAGTCTTATGTTCAGCCATTGTAATTTATTTGTTCATTATATTTTTCATTATTAGTCTGAATCTGCTGTTAAACTAGTATTTAAATGTATCACATAAATGTAGGGTAGTAAAAAGTAAAATATTTCCTTCTCAGATGTAATGGAGTAGAAGAATAAAGTAGCTAAATATGGAAATACTCATGTAAATTACATCAAAGTTATACCTAAGTACAGTACTTGAGAGTAAGTGTACTTCGTTACCTTTCACCGCCACTGCAAACTGCAGATTCTGCACCCTTCTGTCAAAGTTATTCCTGTGTTGCAGGACACATCTGTAGCTGATTTATATGAACTAGTGCTTAGCAGTACGGCACACTTGTGTATTTAAAAGTATACTGGCTACAGTTCATCAGCACCATCTGTAGGCCAGCAGGCAGCAGAAGCTCCTGTTACAGGTTCGAACACACTGCAGTTTAACTAATCACACAGATCTATCATCAGTCATCCCCTAAAGCTTACATCGACAGTCAGTTCACACATGCACAATTTAACATCGACTTTAATGAGCTCTCAGGCCTGTTACACAACAAGACCAGAGCCACTCTAAAACAAGGTGTTATAAGTTTATCTCATCCTGTGAAGGGCTCATTGCATGGGTGGAATATGGTCTGAATAAAAAATATAAAATGCAAGTCTCCCTCTAAAACAACCCAGGGCACACTGTAGGGTTTGAGCCAAATTAAAATGCCTTTATTTTACATGACAAAGACCAGCGTGTCTATCAATGCGCAAGCCTATTGGCCAGAAACAAGGAAGTGATGCTAAACAGTGAGAAGAAAGAAGGAATTTCATTTCATTTATATAGAAAAGGAACTGAACGTAACATTGTGTGTTACAGTTAAAACTGGCCTGACTCAGGTAAAATCTGTTTTTCAGCAGGTTCCAAGTCAAGGTGGACCTGATCCTGAAAAGACCTGATAAATTCCTCGATCTATAACCTAGTCCACATTTTTCTGTTAATGATACAAGCATATTTATGACAAAATTACCTTTACCATCAATAGTTCCATATTTTAAAATACAATTTTAACATTTGTTGGAAATGCATGTAACTCCATTACAGGCGTGGAATGAGCAACTACTGTACCAACAAAGAAGAAATCATTTCTGATGTAAATACATATACCAAAAACCATCACAGTGCCAAACCTGTGACTTGCAGCCAGTGCTTGTTGACTGATCACAGTCACCAAGTGCTTCAGTGTGGTAACCAGCCACAGAGAGGCATCTGCCAGACTGCAGTGGTTCTTGTCAAAGACAATCAGAGACGTGATACAGTTTCTTTTTAGAACTGATGTGTGATGATGTCAGTGCCTCCATAGTATCCTCCATCTTGCTTTTGCAACTTTTTTTTTTTTTACAGATGCAGATCAGTAGGGCTGCAAGTCAGTCTGAAAGTCAGTCGTTTTTTTAAGTTGAGCATTTTTTTTTTTTTTTTTTTTTAAAGATATCTGCAACGGGTGTAGCTGGTGACCCCAGGTCAGAGGCAGCTGCCTGGAGGGAGAGAGGCTTTGTCCGGTCAGACTCTGAGATAAAGTTCTTTTCTGCATTCTGCTCAGAGGTGGTGACTTTACACCACACAGCAAATTAATACAATACAGTCTGGCTTTTGTTTCATATCTTTTGTCGGCAAAAATTTTTGCACATTTCTGATCCATTGTTAGAATAGTTCTCAGGCTCAGATGGCTAACTTGATTTGTTTACTATATCAGGTGAGCAATGCTGTCCTCCTGAATGTCCCACTGAACTAAGTCGAAAAAATTGGCAGTTCCATAGTGTAACTTGATAGCTATATGAAAAAAAAAGGAATGAATAGTCAGATTGAACTGTCACATATGGCGGTGTGATCAGTGACAGTGGCCAGCAATTGGCCAATAATATGACAGTGTGATCTCATCCTTACTCATCACATTTCAATGCTTGGGCAAAAGCAACCTTTTGTGTTATGTCTATTGTAATTGTCTAACAACAAGGGTGTGGACGGGAACACTAGGGTGGAGCAAGCAAGAGTAATACAGAACAAGTGTGAAGGGAAGACTCTGGGAACAGGGAAGGACTGATGAGACAGGTGTGACAGAAAACAGGTGGGAAAACACACAAAGACAGGGAGTAAATACCAAACATGACACGTCATGAGGAGCGAATCTACAAAATAAAACAGGAAGCAGGAAGGAACACAAACAGAAAACTCAAAAACGAAGTCCATAGGATAACAGAATATTAACAAAACCCAGGATCATGACAAAAATAACTCAGCGCTGACTTTTAGCTTCACGGATACAATCACAGGTCCCCTGGGTCAAGGTCCTGTGCTTGTTGGACCCAAACACCTCCACTTTCAACTGCACTAAGTGGATTTTCATGCACTTTATACTACATGCAGTGCTTTGAATGCCTAATGCTGACACGGATGGGTGATATTGGAGTTGGTTCAAAGCCCTGTGAGTCTCCTAGAGATGCTAAAGCGGACGCTGGCGCCCAGGGCCACTGCCTAAGCACCCTGGGAGTGAGATTAGGCTGCTACTGTAGATATTTCAACATATTAAATTCTGCTCAGTTTTCCCCCTTCGCACATTTATTTATATGCAGGTACAGTTTGCCTTTGTTATTTTCTATTAAAGTGCCTTTTCTTATTTGCCAACGTTATAGTCACTCATACACAAACCAAGGTCACAGTAGCAGTGGTGTTCTTCAGGCTCTGTGCCAGTGAAACAGTGCGTATTGTACATTTATAGAATGGCAAACATCATGTCTCCTCACGGTCCGCTAGCTGCCTGTTCTGTGTGTGCGCTGAAAAATAATCCAGTGTCCACACACACAGCCCCGGCTCTGTAAAAAGGAAACAAACAAAGTGGTTTGGACAGACCCACACAACACTCGTTCAGCCAATCGGCAACAGAGGGCGTTTGTGCTTGTTCACAGGACAGGGGAAAGGCCGTGGACGCTTGAAGAGAAAGGCAGTAAATCTGTCACATGCTAATGTGCTGAACTCCACAGCACATTGTAGAAAGTTTTTCTCCAGAATTTCCACCTTTAAGTTCCTCATGTTGCTGTTTGCTACAGAGTGATGCAGTAATCATAGTCTATCATTGGAGTCTTCACAGGGGGAGTTGATGACATGTATTTCCATATGAGGAGTGCTGTATGTGCCAATGTTTTGGCTGCGGGTGTAAAGACGAGCGTAAATTTGTAAGTGTGTGACGGATGAAGCAGTTGGCTCTGTGTGTATGTGTGTGTGTGTGTGTGTGTGTAATAGCTGGCACAAGCAGCAACGTCTGGACTGTGGACTCCCATAGAGATGATGGTAGAAGTATGTGTTTAGTCACTTAACGTAACTGCTCATTTGTGGCTCACACTAGCACTGTCCCTGCTTGTTATCTTGAATGTGTATTTCTGCATGTGTGTACAAGGGTGAGAGTGTGTGTGTGTGTGTGTGTGTGTGTGTGTGTGTGTGTGTGTGTGTGTGTGTGAGAGAGAGAGAGTAAAGAGAGAGTCAGAGCTGTGTTAGCTTTGTGGGGATACTGTGTGAAAGTGCAGCCATGATGAAGTACAACAGCAGAGCATGTGCACAGTGTGTGCGTCAAACAGGCCGTCTTAAAGGGGAACGACAGACTGTTTTTTCTCAGGTTCTTTAAATAACACTCAGGATTTCTTCTAAATATAATGCAATAAACAACTCCTAATTCCTGTGCTTTTTGGTTTAGTTTCTTTATGCTTTGTTGTTTTGTCCTGCTAATACTCTCAGTGTGGCTCATTTTTCAGTAATGCAATTGTTATATAATGCCATTTTAACATAATTATGACATATTTGGACCTTACATCAAACCCACATTACATCCAAGGGATTCAGAAGAAACGTATTGTCTCTTTATGACAGCAAAATTACAGTTGCACCCCTGCCATCTGTTGCTAAGTCAGCTAAAAGATAAAAACATCAGAATATAAAATGTTGTCAGTGTCAATGTTGGGGTTCAGCACAGTCCCTTCACTTCCCTGGGTTAGTGACTTTGGGTTGTGACAGGGGCGCCAACAAATGTTCCTACAAGCTGTGTTGGCCTTCCTTTACGAGCACTGATAGGTTCTGCTGCAGTGGTTGGCCTTCACTGGTGCGGACCACATTTAACAAAAATTAGTATAGAAGAACTACCAGTAAATATAAAAACAGCCAATAATAAATAATGTAAAAATACAACAGTGTATTCATTATTTATTCATTATTTTTTTATTTTTGTGTCATGCCAAATCATTTCGCTCATCCCACTTGGGATTATAAGACACCAATAAACACGTTCTGGTCTTGCATACAAAGCATGTGGAAGAAGAAAAGAAACAGAAACAAAGTCAAATCTGAGTCTTTCATTGAAATGGGCAGAGTTTAAACCAGAAAAGGGTGGGGCGTAACCAGATGTTGTTATTTTAGGCTTAAAATTGATATGGGCTGATTAGAAGTTTCCATATCTATCATTTCATGTAAAACAATTTATTCTTTATTCAGGATCCCCATCAGTTGTTACCACAGTAGCGAGTACTCTTCCTGGGGTCCACACAAAATTCGAAAATAAGACAAGATATTTAATTATCACATTGTAGACAACAATGACAACACTGACAAATTTAAAAATGTTGATGTAACAAAACATTTCCTCAAAACTACAATCTTTGTTTGGCGGTACCTGAAGATGGGGGATTTGGTGTGTGTGTGTCTTGTTGTATCTGTCTGTGTCCCCTCTCCAACTTTGAGGTTTTAGCAGGTCCCTGAACGCAGCGCAGGCAGAACTCTGAGTTCTTTTTTCCTCAGCAGCAGTTTGTAGAGTTTTGAATCAATCAGTCAATCCAATCAGAGCTGGATGAGAGGCGCAGCTATTGCAGAGACAGGTGAAAGAAACCTTCAGTTTCAGCTTCACTGCGCTTGACATTCTGCTGCTTCGTCTGTGCCCAGAGTACACATTACACTCTGAGAGAGTAATGCAATGAATAACTGAACGGTATACATAATACAATAGTGCTTCTGATGAACAGCCCAGCTCCAAAAACAGAAAATCTATACATGGAGGCAGATGTTGTTATTGTAGTGGGCTGGAAAACCCTGCTGACGACCTCAGAACTGAGCTTCTGATCATTTCTGATCACAAGAGTAAGAAACCGAACACAACTACCCAAATGAGGATCTTCCTTCATCACAAGTTTGGGTAGTGACAGCTATTTCTCGGATGATACTCCTACATGTAAAAATATGAATAAATATAATATGAAGTATAAATAAATGATAAAGTAAAAACAGACACTGTGCCAGTAAAACTAAAATTGTAAACTTTTTGTATTTTAACATGCGCATAGTACCTGTTATATTGCACACTCACACAGTTGTGCACTGAGGCTTAAATAGTTTGAGGAATGATTGTGAGGTCCTGTCAGTTTTTCATCTGTAGCTGTACGGCACGAAAACTGCTGATTTGTTTGTAAATGTAGCCCTGATATCTTCTTTCAGGTGTGGGAACTTCTCCACTCACAGGAAATGACCAAAAAATATGAGTGAAACACAAAACTTCTAAATAGTAGACGTGGAGATCAGAAATTACTTTGCTGATTCAGATCATTTTGTCCAGTTTAGGTCAGAGTTTGAAGTCAGTGACTGTAGTTTGCTCACTTTTTTTTAAGCATTACAGTTCAAATTCCCTTCAGTACGTTCATCAGTAACTGTCTTCAGTTCTGTTTGTTTGTGGACAAAGCTGTAACATTCAGTTCAATACAAGTAACTGCACATGTGGTTCTGTGTTTTAATAGGTTTTTAATGAGAATTGTTCTTTTGTTTCTCTCTCTTCTTTTCTTTGAACAGTTTGGTTGAGTTATGGCATGGTGTTAAAATATCTATGAACAGCAGAGTAGCATAATTCATCTCTACAGTAATCTTGATGTGAAATGGACCAGATGGATACCTGTTATTATATCACTTGCTACTATTAAAATTACAATTGTTCCAATTAAATATTTTTTACCTTCACTCAGGAGGTTATATTTTTGGCTCGGTCTGTTTGTCAGCAGGATTATGAAAAAACTACTGGCCTGATTTTATTGAAATTTGGTGGAAGGGTGTACCATGGGCCAAGGAAGAACCTGTTCATGTATTTTAGGGCAGATCTGAATCTTGGGGCGGATACATTCATTGTTTTTCACTTTTGTTAACATTGTGAGATAGGACATTTGGCTTTGACGGAGCAGTAAATAGTGACAAAAACATAGTCAGTTGTAGAAATACCATGACTCCATATCACAAGCCACACTCATGGTTTTCAGTAATCCTCTGGAGTAACCTTCACATGTAGCTGCTCAAACTTCATACAGATGTTATCCGCGCTGAGTGGTCTCATGGGAGAGTCGATACAATTCTAACACCACCGCTATAGTAACAATGCTTTTTAGTCAAACTAAGGTGTTGCTATGGAAACGTAAATACACACATTTCATGCAAATAATTATACTCTCACTCACATCCAAATATGAATTATGCACTAAACTCAACCAGAGATATTAAGGGAATATATCCAGAGGCTCTCCGAGTGCCCTTCTAGTTTGTATTTGTATTTGGCTGACTTTCCCAATGTGTGTGTGTGCGCATGCTTGGGCCTGTGTATGTGAGGGAGACTGAAGTTGACAGAGTGAGAGAGGTGAATTTAACATGCGAAGCATGATAAGTGAAGATGACACCAAATCATAATGGGAAGAGATGTCAAAGAGACAATGAAGAGAGGTCGCAGGCCCAGACAGAGTGGTGGAGACACCTGGACTGATTTGCAACAGTTTCTTAGTGTCTTTTCTTAATCATGATCAAAGTAATTTCACATGAGGATGGACAAACATTTGTTTTTGACTTAAGCTCATCCTTGTCCGCTGCCTGCTTGAGCCAAAAGCTACAAAAGAGGAATTTCAATAAAAGTGAAGAGCCGAGCCGATTGAAGAGCTGAAGTTTGGCTTTTGGGATCTTACTTTCATTTCCTGACTTCAGACATTGTTTTGGTTTTCATGACAGCTACTGTCTGTCACATGTGCTTCCTTACATGGACACACATCTGCAAGCATGAATGCGTCTTCTTACAGATGTGCTGTACAACAATGGAACGCTGATATTCACTGGTACACTGCAAATAATGAACCTCAAAGAAACAGGACGAGAGAGGGAAGATGAGGGATCATAGGTCTTTACATTTGAAATTTGCATTGTGTGTGTGTGTGTGTGTGTGTGTGTGTCTTCATATTTGTGGGAGAGATAGGAGTGTGTGGGCTTGACTGAGAACACATGAGACTGCTTCATTCCCTGTGAGGTGTTGCAGCATTCAGGTTGCAGTTTCACTTTTTGCCGCTTCCTCTACACTACCACACATGCACACATGCACACACACACACACAAACACACACACACACACACACTGATGCAACTAAACAGCATCCAGAGAAGCTTTGATGGTTTTGCTAATGAGCCCAGCACATTGAATCCTTTCGGCTGACAGACACACTGCTGCTCTGCACAGGTTGTGCTGCGTCGTAGACGACAGCTTTAAAATACTGTGATTCTACTAACACCACACAGAGCTATAAAGCCAAGCTATAGTGTCTGACAGCTGCAGCAGTTTACAAACTGAGAAAACAAACATCTCGATTGAACGACCAGATCGCTGTTCAATTCTGTGTCGATCGTGTAACTTCAGGGCGAAACGAGCAACATGAGCAATACATCACCGAGCTTATGCAACAAATATCCAGCGTGATGTTTTCTTTTTTTGTGAAGACACTGGTAGTGTGGGTATACTTAAGATGACCTGCACTTGTAGTGTTTTCCTTGGCAGAATGACATCCACATCCTCGCACAGCTCCCACCCCCACAGTACTTCACACACACACACACACACACACACACACACACACACATAAACTTTGTGTGTACAAATACACCACACACAGACACTTTTATAAACTGTATATACAACCACATGGGCCCAGCTATATAGAGCGTGTAGGGCATAAGAACAGATGTGCGGCGCATTATGTTGCATTTTGTGTAAGTTGCTGCAAAGCATTCAAGTAGAAAGAAGACATTTTGTTTTGGCTGTTTTGTTTTATTGTTCTATTTAGTCAGTTGTTAAACACAAGAGCATCTGAGCTAAAAAAGCAATATAGAGACGTGGATGGATTTCTGATCACGTTCTAATTTTTCCTGATGAGAAACAGCAAGTATATATAAATAAACTGATAAAATGTCAGATTAGAGCACTGTGCACACCCCATGTTTAACACACAGGCATCCCAACACAGACTGCACACTCAAACACACTTATTCACTGTGCAAACCTGCAGGAGTAGGCGGTGAAGAAGCACTAAATGCTGGCTGCCCTCACCCCCCCTGGCTTGGCTGGATGGCACTGACGGATCTATACAGACAGGGGAAGGAAAAGAGAGTTAGCGAGAGATGGAGAGCGCATGGGGGAGGGAAATGTAGCGGCAGAGTGATGTGGGAAGTCCTACAGAATATATATCCGTTCATTGTGTGCAGAATCAGATCCAGAATGACACTATAACGTTTCTGTGACACTCAGGAGAGATCTGCTCTCAAACTGTCCCGTGGCTGATAGCTGCAGAGTTTGCAGGCATGCTTTGGCCGCTGTGTCGTCTCACCGTGCTGTTGTGGTGTACATGCACCGACTGTGTGTGTACGCTCCACTCTACTACATATGGCTTGGTATGACTGTGATATTATGGGTTTTATTTTGTTGTGTTTGCGCTGCTTGTAAGCGCTTTGGTCGCACACAGATATTAAACATGCATGATGTCACTCTGACTCATGTGACTGTGGGCTCGCCGCCACACGCTCAGATGTGGCTTTTCATACACGCACATGTAGTGACACTCAGGTGGTCATGTAATCAGAAATACATGAAATAGGCTGCAGTGTAATTGATTTCATGTATGTATATACATATATTAGAGCTGCAACAGTAAGTTGATTAATGGATTACTCCATGAAATGATTGATCGTCCCGAGTAATTTGTTAATAAAAATTCAAGAAAAAATGCAGCATTTTCTGGTTCCTGCTTCTTAAATTAATATTTTGTGATAGTCTTAGTCCTTTGCACAGAATATCTTTGGGGTTGTATCACAGTTGTATGACATTTTATAGACCAAATGATTAATAAATATTAAAAAAAAAAAAAAAAAAAGATTCAAGAGAGCTGCAGTTGCAAAAACTTCAAGATTGTGTTTGTCCTTTAACACCTATTCCAGTTTCTTTTGTTCTTACCACAGGGAGGGTGCAGGTACAGTGTGTGTCAGACTTGCAGCCTTCTTTCCAATAACGATTCCCAAGAGTTTAGCATTCAGTGTGACTCATAATTAATGCAAAAAAAACCCAAAACAAAACATAAAAACAGAAGTCCTTATATTTTAACTGTAGCACTTTTGGTTCCATTGAACCGCGGAACTCATGGCTGTAGTGATGCTGAAGCTCAGGTCAGTGACGGCTTCCGCTGTCAGCGCCCTCACCATCTTTGGAGGGTACACATATTACAAAGACAATTAGAGAAAAATCAGTAAATTATGTGATTACAAATAAACTAAGATACGGCTCCTACGAGAGACACAATAATAAAAATGACCTTTAGTTGCAGCCCTTATGTCAAGGTATCTGGCAGATATTTTCCATCTTAAACAGCTTTTCCTCAAAACTAGTGGGAGGATGGATAGTGTTGGGAGATTTGGGGTGGGCGGGTTAATGTAAAATTGAAAAAATGTGAGCACTGTTCAATGTTTCTTGCTTGTCCTCAAATTGTGGACATTTTGTATTATACATTGTATTAAATTGCGGGCAGGTTTTCCATCCAATAAATATATGCAGCCCCAACTCAAACCTAATTCATCCATGCAATATGATTTAATTGAGTTAATGCAATTATTTTTTTTATCATATACAGCTAACATGAAATAATTACATTAAATGAAACTGATTCATAGTTATCTAACTCAAACAAATACAATTAATTGGAAATAGATAAAATTTTCATTCGATCTCCTGATAAGACACAAACGAGTATTTCTTTGTTTTTAGTTTTCCTCTAAACTACTTTATCTCGTTTTTAGTATGGCTTTATTTACTGTTATAAGAGCTTTTAAAATCTATTGTATTACATTTTCATCATTTTTATTGCTTTGTGTGCATTGTTTTCAAAGTATTGAATTGTTTTTAATCTTTCTTGTTTTTATGATCTACAGTTGTTCTGTCTTACGATCGTCTTTTCAGTCATCTGTGAAGTACTTTGAGCTGCACTAACATGTATGAAAGGTGCTATGTGAATAAAGATTGATTTTGATTTTGATTGATACAAAGTTTGATTGATTGAAAGTATGATAGCATAATTACTAAAAAGAAAAAACAACAACTCTGTAGTAATATATTCACAATCATTCTCTCCTTTCATTTCACTGTCATGCCAGTGTTAGAGTTTGGAGATATTTTATGGTCACTGGTCTCCTCCCAGTGTCTTCATTACTCAGTGTAAAGCATTTAGATTTATTACAGACCCTCCGTCAGGTTGACTGCCCCGTCTGCTTGATTTGTATGTTTAATTTATTTTTGCAGTGCTAACTATGAGACAAGGTAAGGCCGTTTGGTAAGGCTAAATCTTGCCTTAGTGTTACACATGAGGCTTGATTTGTTATATATGATCAATCTGGTTTGTGACTTGTAGTTTGTTAATGCTAAATTGAGGTTAAACACTTTTGCGGAGTACACTTTAAAGTGTTTTTGGTATTAGCATTGTGATTGAGTTTTTTTGGGAGTATCACACAAGGATTTTTGTTTTAGTTCTTTGTAGTTCATTTTTGTGGATGTTGGAAGGGAGCAGCATTTGTTTCCCCCTTTCTTTGATTGCAAACCCATGTGTTTGGAAAACTGAAAAACAAAAGTACTGGTGCATGTACTGGTGCATGCACATTAGTTTGAAGAGCCATGCATCCCCTCTGTAGGCTGAAGTGGTTGATCTCAACAGGAGATCTTCCAGTTTGTTGTTTTCACTTAGTGTGGCGGAGAATGTGGTTGAAGACATTGTCTTGGGAGCATTTCCCTGGTTTCCTGAGGGTCGCCAGTTTCTGGTTGCCTTTTGGGTTCCGGTGGAACCAGTGCATAAGTAAACACCACCAGTATCTGTCCGAAGACTAGGTTTGAGGTTAATTAGCTGTGTGACCGGTTAGATAGAGCTGGGGAGCCTGAACTCTGTGGTTATTTGATTTCACCATTGCACATGTTCCTGTGAACTTGTTTTTGTGGGTTTGTAATCTTAAATTGTGGCCAGTGTTGCTGAATAAATGTCCTCTGTCTGGTATTGGTATTGATGATAAGTTGCACTATCAACTGTTTGAGCCGGGCATGCTGCTAGCCATGTGGTAGAATTTGGTTGGTAAGAAACAGTGGCAGTGAGTAAATGGTTGACTAAATCTGTTCATATCTGCAAATTGGTAGCTTGGCCTGCTAATTTTGGTGATAAGTGCTACAGCTCATGCTTTGTTTGGTTTTGCACGTGAGCTTTGTCGTAGCTTGGTTTTCTCTTTGTGTGCGTCTTGGGACGACTTGGTTGGCTTGTGAGCCTTTTGTTTAGAGGAATCTTTGGGTTTGCTACTTTGGTTTAGTACTTGTGTAATCCCAGTTCAGTGTGCTTTTAGAAGCTGTAATTCTGAAAATGGGCAGAGCATCCTGACCTGTGCTTTGTCTAATTGCAGGCCACTTTGTAAGAATGTGATGAGCTTTGGTGCTCATTCTGAGAGCAACATTTTGATGTGTACTTTGGGTTGGGGGTTTAACAATCTCCTGCTGAGTCTACCTCACTGCTTTGCACCAACGTTACTGAATTCCTGCAAGATACAAATCTGCATTTTGAGGTGGATATTGTTCCAAATCGAGTCCTACAAGTTTTCTATAAGTCTTTTTAACTAGCCATTAGTTCTGTTGTGACCCTCTTCCCATGCACTAGCTTCTGATACCAGTAGATTTCTCATTCTTAAATTGCTCCCCTGGATCCGAGGTTGCTGGGTGAGGGATTGGGGCGTTGGAGGCGAGGCTTAGTGAATTAGAAGCGCGGCTCCGCACCATGGAAAACCATTCAAAAGCTGCGGTAGTTAGCCAGCCCCCTGTAGCCGGTGCGGAGCCGCATAGCATAGCCTTAGCCTCTGCTAACTGTCCTCCGGTAACTCCCGTTCAGCCGGGAGGTTGGGTTACGGTTCGCCAGAAGCACAGCTCCAAGCAGAAGCCCACGGTTCACCACCAGCCTGTTCACGTTTCCAACCGCTTTTCCCCACTCAGCGACACACCCGCTGAGGATAAAACTCTGGTTATTGGCAGCTCTATTCTGAGGAACGTGAAGTTAGCAACACCAGCGGCCATAGTCAAATGTATCCCTGGGGCCAGAGCGGGCGACATTGAATCAAATTTAAAACTGCTGGCTAAAGCTAAACGTAGATTCAGTAAGATTGTTATTCACGTCGGCGGCAATGACACCCGGTTACGCCAATCGGAGGTCACTAAAATTAATATTGCCTCGGTGTGTGAATATGCAAAAACGATGTCGGACTCTGTAGTTTTCTCTGGACCCCTCCCAAATCTGACCAGTGATGACATGTTTAGCCGCATGTCATCATTTAACCGCTGGCTGTCCAGGTGGTGTCCAGCAAACGATGTGGGTTTTGTTAATAATTGGCAAACTTTCTGGGGAAAACCTGGTCTTATTAGGAGAGACGGCATTCACCCCACTTCGGATGGAGCTGCTCTCATTTCTAGGAACCTGGCAAATTTTATTAGTAATTTAAATCCCTGACAACCCAGAGTTGAGACCAGGACAGAGAGTTGCAGTCCTAAACGCCTCTCTGAGCTTCTAGTTCAGTTACCCAGCCATAGTTTTCATAGTTTTATACAAACGGTGTCTGTCCCCCGACCACCTAAATTATTTAAATCTAAAATTAAACAAAGAGGAGTTGTGCATAACAACCTCATAAAAATTAAAACCTCTTCTGTGACAGAAAGACAAAACAGGAGAATTAAATGCGGACTGTTAAATATCAGGTCTCTATCGTCTAAAGCAGTGTTAGTAAACGAATTAATATCAGATAATCATATTGATTTACTCAGTCTCACTGAAACCTGGCTGTGTCAAGATGAATATGTTAGTCTAAATGAGTCCACTCCTCCCAGTCATAATAATACCCACATTCCTCGAGGCAGCGGCCGAGGAGGGGGAGTTGCAGCCATTTTTAACTCTAGTCTGTTAATCAGCCCTAAACCTAAACTAGATTATAATTCATTTGAAAGCCTCGTTCTTAGTGTTTTACATCCGACCTGGAAAACCTCGCAGCCACTTTTATTTGTTATAGTGTACCGTGCTCCTGGCCCGTATTCTGAATTTGTATCTGAATTCTCAGAGTTTTTATCCAGTTTAGTTCTTAAATCAGATAAAGTTATTATTGTAGGCGATTTTAACATTCATGTCGACGTTGATAATGACTCCCTGGCTACCGCGTTTATCTCATTAATAGACTCCATTGGCTTCAGTCAGGGTGTACATGAACCCACTCACTGTTTTAACCATACCCTCGATCTAGTTCTGACGTATGGAATTGAAATTGATAACCTAAAAGTCTTTCCACAGAATCCCTTGCTATCAGATCATTATCTGATTACTTTTGATTTCTTTTTACTCGATTACACGCCACTTAGCAACAGTTACTATACTAGATGTTTATCAGATAGTGCTGTCACAAAATTTAAGGAAAAGATTACTTCGTCGTTAAATTCAATACCAATACCTTCAGTAACAGAGGTTTCCCGTGCCGACTTTAACCTCTCCCAAATTGATCATTTTGTTGATAGCGCCGTAGGCTCGCTGCGAACAACGCTCGGCTCTGTAGCTCCTCTTAAAAAGAAGTTAACAAAGCAAAGAAAGTTTGCTCCTTGGTATAACTCTCAAACCCGTAGGTTAAAACAAATATCGCGAAAATTTGAAAGGAATTGGCGATTAACCAAACTGGAAGAATCTCGTTTAATCTGGACAGACAGTCTCAAAACTTATAAGAGGGGCCTCCGCAATGCCAGAGCAAACTATTACTCAGCATTAATAGAAGAAAACAAGAACAACCCCAGGTTTCTTTTCAGCACTGTAGCCAGGCTGACTGAGAGTCAAAGCTCTATTGAGCCTTGTATTCCTTTAGCCCTTAGCAGTAATGATTTTATGAGCTTTTTTAATGACAAAATTCTAACTATTAGAGGCAAAATTCATGACCTCCTGCCCTCGGATGGTAGGCCTACCTATCTAACCTCAAACACAGCTGTAGAATCTAATATATATTTAGATTGCTTCTCCCCAATTTCTCTTCAAGAATTGACCGCAGTGATTTCTTCATCTAAATCATCAACGTGTCTCTTCGACCCCATCCCAACTAGGCTACTTAAGGAGGTCTTTCCTTTAGTTAACACTCATATATTAGATATGATCAATATATCCCTATTAACAGGCTATGTACCACAGTCTTTTAAGGTAGCTGTAATTAAACCTCTCCTAAAAAAGCCCACCCTGGATCCAGAGGTGTTAGCCAACTATAGACCAATATCTAATCTTCCCTTTATGTCAAAGATCCTTGAGAAAGTAGTCGCAGACCAGCTGTGTGATTTTCTCCAGGATAATAATTTATTTGAGGAATTTCAGTCAGGATTTAGAGTGCATCATAGCACTGAGACAGCTCTAGTTAAAATTACAAATGACCTTCTGATTGCTTCAGACAAAGGACTCGTCTCTGTTCTTGTTTTATTAGATCTTAGTGCGGCGTTTGACACAATTGACCATCAAATTCTACTGCAGAGACTGGATCACTTAATTGGCCTAAAAGGTTCAGCACTAAGCTGGTTTAAATCTTATTTATCTGATCGTTTTCAATTTGTTGACGTTCGTAATGAATCATCCTTACGTACCAAAGTTTGTTTTGGAGTTCCGCAAGGTTCTGTGCTCGGACTAATCCTATTTACTCTATATATGCTTCCTTTAGGTAACATCATTAGAAATCACTCTATAAATTTCCATTGTTATGCGGATGATACACAGTTGTATTTATCGATGAAGCCAGAAGAAAGTAATCAATTAACTAAACTCCATAACTGCCTTAAAGACATAAAAAATTGGATGAGCACCAATTTCCTGATGTTAAATTCAGACAAAACTGAAGTTATTGTTCTTGGCCCCAAACAACTCAGAGACTCTTTATCTGATGACATAGTTTCTCTAGATGGCATTGCTCTGGCCTCTAGCACTACCGTAAGAAACCTCGGAGTAATATTTGATCAAGATTTGTCTTTTAATTCTCATTTAAAGCAAACCTCACGGACTGCATTTTTTCATCTGCGTAATATTGCGAAAATTAGGCCTATCCTGACCCGAAAAGATGCAGAAAAATTGGTCCACGCTTTTGTTACCTCAAGGCTGGATTACTGTAACTCTCTATTATCAGGTAGCTCTAGTAAGTCCTTAAAAACTCTCCAGCTAATTCAGAATGCAGCAGCACGTGTACTAACAGGAACTAAGAAACGAGATCATATTTCTCCTGTTTTAGCTTCTCTGCACTGGCTCCCTGTAAAATCCAGAATTGAATTTAAAATCCTACTGTTAACTTATAAAGCTCTAAATGGTCAAGCTCCGTCATATCTTAGAGAGCTCATAGTGCCATATTATCCCACCAGAACACTGCGCTCTGAGAACGCAGGGTTACTCGTGGTCCCTAAAGTCTCCAAAAGCAGATCAGGAGCCAGAGCCTTCAGCTATCAGGCTCCTCTCCTGTGGAATCATCTTCCTGTTACGGTCCGGGAGGCAGACACCGTCTCCACATTTAAGACTAGACTTAAGACTTTCCTCTTTGATAAAGCTTATAGTTAGGGCTGGCTCAGGCTTGCCCTGTACCAGCCCCTAGTTAGGCTGACTTAGGCCTAGTCTGCCGGAGGACCCCCTATAATACACCGGGCTCCCTCTCTCTCTCTCTCTCTCTCTCTCTCTCTCTCTCTCTCTCTCACTCTCATCCTATTACTGCATCTTGCTAACTCGGCCATTCTGGATGTCACTAACTCGGCTTCTTCTCCGGAGCCTTTGTGCTCCACTGTCTCTCAGAATAACTCATACCGCAGCGGTGCCTGGACAGTGTGACGTGTGTGGTTGTGCTGCTGCCGTGGTCCTGCCAGATGCCTCCTGCTGCTGCTGCCATCATTAGTCATTAGTCATACTTCTACTGTTATTATACACATATGACTATTGTCACACAAGTATACTGTCTGATATTAATACATACTTTCAACATATTGTACCACAGTAGCCAGAACTATAACTATAATATTATTACTTTCATTAATGTTGTTGTAAGCTACTGTCATTACCTGCATCTCTCTCTCTCTCTCTCTCTCTCTCTCTCTCTCTCTCTCTGTCTCATTGTGTCATATGGATTACTGTTAATTTATTATGCTGATCTGTTCTGTACGACATCTATTGCACGTCTGTCCGTCCTGGAAGAGGGATCCCTCCTCAGTTGCTCTTCCTGAGGTTTCTACCGTTTTTTTTTTTTCCCCGTTAAAGGGGTTTTTTTTGGGGAGTTTTTCCTTATCCGCTGTGAGGGTCTTAAGGACAGAGGGATGTCGTATGCTGTAAAGCCCTGTGAGGCAAATTGTGATTTGTGATATTGGGCTTTATAAATAAAATTGATTGATTGAATTGATTGATTGATTGGATCTGGTAAGACTGGTGGTGGGTGGAGATTTACAGTACAGGCCAAAAGTTTGGACACACCTTCTCATTCAATGCGTTTTCTTTATTTTCATGACTATTTACATTGTAGATTCTCACTGAAGGCATCAAAACTATGAATGAACACATGTGGAGTTATGTACTTAACAAAAAAAGGTGAAATAACTGAAAACATGTTTTATATTCTAGTTTCTTCAAAATAGCCACCCTTTGCTCTGATTACTGCTTTGCACACTCTTGGCATTCTCTCCATGAGCTTCAAGAGGTAGTCACCTGAAATGGTTTTCCAACAGTCTTGAAGGAGTTCCCAGAGGTGTTTAGCACTTGTTGGCCCCTTTGCCTTCACTCTGCGGTCCAGCTCACCCCAAACCATCTCGATTGGGTTCAGGTCCGGTGACTGTGGAGGCCAGGTCATCTGCCGCAGCACTCCATCACTCTCCTTCTTGGTCAAATAGCCCTTACACAGCCTGGAGGTGTGTTTGGGGTCATTGTCCTGTTGAAAAATAAATGATCGTCCAACTAAACGCAAACCGGATGGGATGGCATGTCGCTGCAGGATGCTGTGGTAGCCATGCTGGTTCAGTGTGCCTTCAATTTTGAATAAATCCCCAACAGTGTCACCAGCAAAACACCCCCACACCATCACACCTCCTCCTCCATGCTTCACAGTGGGAACCAGGCATGTGGAATCCATCCGTTCACCTTTTCTGCGTCTCACAAAGACACGGCGGTTGGTACCAAACATCTCAAATTTGGACTCATCAGACCAAAGCACAGATTTCCACTGGTCTAATGTCCATTCCTTGTGTTTCTTGGCCCAAACAAATCTCTTCTGCTTGTTGCCTCTCCTTAGCAGTGGTTTCCTAGCAGCTATTTGACCATGAAGGCCTGATTGGCGCAGTCTCCTCTTAACAGTTGTTCTAGAGATGGGTCTGCTGCTAGAACTCTGTGTGGCATTCATCTGGTCTCTGATCTGAGCTGCTGTTAACTTGCCATTTCTGAGGCTGGTGACTCGGATGAACTTATCCTCAGAAGCAGAGGTGACTCTTGGTCTTCCTTTCCTGGGTCGGTCCTCATGTGTGCCAGTTTCGTTGTAGCGCTTGATGGTTTTTGACTCCACTTGGGGACACATTTAAAGTTTTTGCAATTTTCCGGACTGACTGACCTTCATTTCTTAAAGTAATGATGGCCACTCGTTTTTCTTTAGTTAGCTGATTGGTTCTTGCCATAATATGAATTTTAACAGTTGTCCAATAGGGCTGTCGGCTGTGTATTAACCTGACTTCTGCACAACACAACTGATGGTCCCAACCCCATTGATAAAGCAAGAAATTCCACTAATTAACCCTGATAAGGCACACCTGTGAAGTGGAAACCATTTCAGGTGACTACCTCTTGAAGCTCATGGAGAGAATGCCAAGAGTGTGCAAAGCAGTAATCAGAGCAAAGGGTGGCTATTTTGAAGAAACTAGAATATAAAACATGTTTTCAGTTATTTCACCTTTTTTTGTTAAGTACATAACTCCACATGTGTTCATTCATAGTTTTGATGCCTTCAGTGAGAATCTACAATGTAAATAGTCATGAAAATAAAGAAAACGCATTGAATGAGAAGGTGTGTCCAAACCTCTGGCCTGTACTGTAGGTCACTGTTAACACGGAAGTAAGATTGTATGATGGCTCGTCCAATGTAAAGGGGGACACTTGGTAGACTCCAAGTCAAAAGTGGAAATGTTGTTTCTCATGTTGAATTGTTTCAAGCTTTGTATGTTATGTGTTCCAGATGTCAAGGTGGAACCTTGGACTTAAGAGGGGGGGTGTGACACCCCTCCCAATGTCTTTGAGAATGGTTCAGCCAGTCTCATCAGGCAGCTGGCTGACATGGGAGGGTCATTGCCATGATTAGGCTCACCTGGGCTTCCAAGCTATAAAAGCTGCCTAGTCTGTTCACTTGGTCTCTCCCTTCCTTTCAGCTGACATCCACTGACCATCTTTGGTTTTGGTTTGGACCTTCAGCACCTCCACAGAACACCTGACACTCACCCATGCATGGCTTTCATGACTGACTTTGCTGATCTACACTCTCCATTGATTATTTAAGTTAATGTTAGTTTAATAAATTAGGCTTGCTTTAAGTAAATCTTTTGTGTGGACTCCCTTCTTGTCACATACTCAGAGCCAGTCTGTGACAACATACTGTACTTTAATACACTTTGCTTCCTCTTAGTGTAATGTAGTGCACAGTGCAGTGGCCAGGGGGGTTAATGTAGACAGTGCAGCCCATGGGACAAGGGGGCCCGTAGAGAGAGCAGGCCCTCCAACAGTGTGCTGGCCAGAGAACAGGCTCTTGTAACTCTCAGAAATAGACTCATGTTGAAATAATTAATTGAATGAAAACTTTCTTGTTTTATTTGGTATTTGTGTCATTTACAGATTTGTGCTGATGACTGCTGGGTAATATGTATGTTGATGCTGTCCAGTGTCCAGTTGTATCTAGTTTAGGTGCTAAATCTTGCACTGGGGCCCATCCTAACTAACATAAGCCACTGTCAATGGCTCTGTGTCTCGTGGTGAGGTAAAAATGATACAGATGAACATTGGAGTCAGAAAGGTGCAGTGTGTATGCAGGCTTAATTTGTCTATTCATAATCATATATTTTTGTTTTTGGTGTATGGTATCATCGTATGTTTTGGTTTTTGACAAACTAACTGAACTGAAGCATGACTTTGTTCTTTCTTCTGTCTTGTTTGACGAAATCTTAGCATAAAATATGAGATACAGTCTTTATATTAAGCTAAACTCATGGTCTACAGGCTTTATTTTTCAACATATATACATGAGAGTGGTAATTTCGCAGAAAAAGTGAACAAACTATTCCTTTAAATTCTGTATTCTTCTTATGTCTGGGTCACACGGTGTTGTATGCTGCTCAGATAGTGAAATTGTGATTTGTGATACTAGGCTAAATACATAAGATTGCCTTGCCTTGATTATGGGATGGGACATGGCTGATTTGGGAGCAATAATACATGTTTAAACACAGTGTTTCATGTTAAATGTATTTAACTTGTACTGTATATTATTAAAATTGTTTTAGGGCTGTGATTAGTTTTGATCCTCCTGATCTCACACCAGGAGACAGCAGTTAAAACTGACTTTATTTAGATAATAAAAGATAATGTATGAACAATGCTACTGTGATTGCAAGAGAAGTTGTTTTATTGTATTTTTACGACTCTGTTTCCCCTCTTTATTAGTGTGCACAAAATTTAATTGGTGCTTTCCTGTGTGTAGTCTGGATGAAGATAGACGCAGCCTCGTGGGCACTGTGCACAGGCCCATCTGAATAGGTTTACATTACCTCTGTCCGCATGGCTCAGTCATATGGCGAGTTATGTACAAGAATGCATGGTTCAGCGGGTTTGCATCCTTTTGTCATATGGTGATCCGAGCTCTGTGAGATGAACTGAGCCGTGCCTGTAGACATGAACACTCACCCTGTGGCAGAGGAGGGCGTGTGTGCGGCTGTGGGGGGTCGAGGAGGAACACGTATTATGCCGTGTGGTATCCTGCGACGCATGGGTTTATTATTTACTGTTAGCGTGCATTTTAGAACATAAACATATGCCGTGTATGTGTGTGTCTGTGCATGCGTGTTGTACCATGATGAAATGTATACAGAGCAGCACCAAGTGATGTGAGCACATAAACTGCTTATTGTATGCATATACTGTACGAGGGAAAGGGAACATACTACTGTAAGTCTCTTTACAGCACAAATAAACTAAGATGAGTCAGAGATATTTATGGTCATCCCCAAAGGCTGCTTTCCTCACTCTCCTGCTCTGCTCTCTCCCTCGTTCTATTTCTGCTCGCAGTTTAACGTGCTGATGATTGAATAAATTACTGATTAATTGAGAGGGAATGGTTATCATTTGCTATTATATGTAACATGCTTTCACGAACCAGGAAGTGGCAATTTGCATAAATTTACTTTGCCTTGGAAAGCTAAAACTGTTCTGACAAGGTATTTCATGCTGGTTTCCGTATCTTCACAATTATTACTCAATTACTGCCACAGACCACACAGGGGAAAATATTAGGCTATATTATATATTTTTTAATCCAAATTCACACAGAAAATGTGTCCACATACTGGTACCACTCTTTGGCAGGCATATAAAAACACATGCTAAATAATTTGTGTTTATTTGTACTGTACCTCATTTACACCAACAGATTACTGCAGCAGCAGTTTGGTCCCTTTGCTCTGTAAATGCCTCTAAAATCTCTGTCACTTCCCCTCCATCCTCGTATGAATCGCTCTCCTCTCTCTGCTCCCTTCGGCCCGAGCATGCTCCGTCATCGCGGCAGCAGCCATAAGCTTAACTCAACCTTTTACTTCGGCAACAAAGAGGCCCATGTCTCCTATTCTGGGCTAAGTGCTTCTCGCAATCTGCAGTAAACTGTTGGGAAAACAAGCCCCGCAGCCCACAGTGCTCTTGCATTTATGGTGTCCGCCGAGAACACAGAGCAAAGGATTAAGGAGTCCCTCAGGCGCATGAGGTTATTATGTATATAATAATGTGTATGTGTGTGTGTGTGTGGCTTTTAGCGATTGTCTCTATTGTGTATTATAAGAGCCCAGTGGGCATCCCAAGTGAAAAGTTAAATGACTGTTGTATTGATGGACAGATATAATGAACACCAGCCTGTGTGTGGCGTTTACGTTGACCTGCCTCATGCATAAAGGATGAAGAGGGCCTCTCTCTGGTTTCATATCTCCAGGGAGGTCCCAGGACTGTCCTAAATAAGCTGAGTCACCCTGTGGTGTGTCCACCTCCAGCACCTCACACATCTCGCTGCACTAACATGCACCACCTTTATCCAGCAACGTGCAGCTCTGTAGTGAGCTTCGCTTCCAATCGACCTCAACCTGATGGCTGGATGTTCCCGTGTTCTCTCTGTCTTTGAAACAAGCGGAGAAAGGCACAATGCTGAGTTACATCACTGATTCCAGTCTCTGCGTGCCCTCTAAAAACAGGCTCTTTATTTAAAGTGTGTTTGTCCCTTTTTTAACTTCTCTCAGATGCATTCATGCAGCGGTGGGCGAGAGATCTCTGACTGCTTGTGCAGCTTATAGTGAATCAGTGTTTTCACCCATTTAGTGCAGTTTTGTCTTTGTTTGTGCTTTGTCCTTTTTTCTTCCACAAAGGCACAATTAGTGCTAAGTGGCAAAAGATTACTGGCTGACAACGTCTGCACAGAGACAAGCAAATTTTTACCTTCATATCACATATTGTCAACTCGTCTTCCAGGCTGATATTACAAGGTTTTGTTTCATTTTTGGATACTAGACTGACTAGTTACTTCCTGTCATGCAGGCTCAGAAGGTACATGCATGTCAGTGGTTTATGTAATGGTTATTCTTTGTGGTGTGTTCAATAGCAAAACATTCAATCAGTCTTTTTAAGATCTTGCTCTTTGAGGTTGGTTTGGTGTGAAATAAATCATAAATCCAAACAGCTTCTGATCTTTTCAGTCTTAATCTGAGGTAAGTATCCTGAATAAGGATATTTTTCAAGTTACTTTATTGTCACGAGAAATTCCAGTTCCCCAACAACACTATTTCCTGGACTGAACTGTTGTCATGCACCTAGTCAATGTGTCTCATGATGTCATGGTTCTCATATCGTTCTGTGAGTATGTGCTGAGACATGTGTTAGAAAGTGTGAGAACCAAATCTGATCAGAATGAGGTTGGGGATAAGGTGAGATTTTGCTGCTCTGGAAAACATTGTTGTTTTACGTTTTTTAATTGACTGGACTTTCAAATGTGACAGAACATTTGATGCTGGTGAAGTGGATGGTTTGGAGTCATCCTCCTGTTGTTGGGCTCAGCGGGCGTGACTGGCTCGTCCAATAAAAACCCCATTAGTTGTCGATGCTTCATGGCCATCACTGTGACTAGTATTTGTGTAACAACATGCACCTCTTTATTTGGTTTGTTTTTTGACATTGGTCTAATGTATTTATAAAAATACAAACTGTCATGTTTTTAACTAATGTTGTACCCGTACAGTACATACAATTATATACATGTAAATACAGAGGAGCATGATGAGGAATTTAAAGAAAGACTATTAGGGAAGGGAACTGATACGATTTTATTGATGCCAATGACATTATCAATTCTGATCACTGGTCTGTTTCTTTATTGATTCCCTCATTGATTCCTGATCAATTTTCTGTGTGTGGGGGGAAGAAATCGGTCCACACAGGTTTTCAGCATTATTATGTCACAGGGTATTTACCCTTGGCAACAGACATGCTGCTCAGTTGGGCACTGGTGTGCAGGGTGTCACATACATAGCATTGCTGGAATTTAATCACATGTTGTGTAGAAAGATTGTTCAACATATTGCTGGTGTTTCCTCCCTTACCTGAAATGATCATTTACAGACATTAAAAGCGGCACTGTTGTCGTCTTTTTTTGGGAAATGAGGCCATGCTTTTAACTGTTTCTTCTTCTCTGCCGTGACTTTTTCTTGTTGCATGTTTCCAGCAGCATAGACACATGAGTTTGATGTCACTGTTTTGCAGTGCACAATTGTCAAAAAAATGCTGGCATTGCTAAAAGTTATTGATTAGCAAACTTTGAGGCATTCGATTTTGATGGAGCGCATGATTCAGTTCTCAGCTGAAGCCAGTTCTTGATTCCCATCCCAAGAACTTATTCTGTAAGTAACTGTGCTGATGTACAAAAAATAAATAACACTTTAGACTGAAAGGAATTGACCCTTCATTGGAAAAGGATACGTTTCTTCCCTGTTCCAAAATCAAACCCTGAAAAGTGTAGGGTTAGCTAGCTAGCTACTGAAGATATAGCCTACTGAATGTATACACATGCTATAGCTTCTATCTGTCTTCGTCTTTTTAACCTGTTGTTGCTGCTTAGTCAGTTTGACATCCTGGATATATCCTTCAAGTGCATGATATGATATAATAATATTTTTTCATTGAGTGCGGTTAGTTACAGTGTGGGCTCCATGCTTACTCTGACACCTTGTTTGACCATCACAAAAGGGCGGGGCTTAGCAAAAGGTCAACTGGACTTTACATTGCGGGCCATAATCTAAAGCATTACCAAATGAGGTCAATGGCCTTATTTCCATTGTTGCCTCTGGTGTTCCCACAAAGAGTTGCTTTGTCTTTACTCTGTTAAGCACATAAATAGAGCTGGTTGGAAATGTTCACATCAGACTCTTTATCCGTTAGTGTCTGTTGTGTGCTTCTGTATGTGTGCACACGTTACACAAATACACACTGTATTAATGCCATGCTCGTGTTTTTTCATGATAATCCATCATATGCAGTTCCGATCTAAAATCTATTGTTCTCTTTTTTGCTCTGTGTCTGCAGGAAACAGTTGAGTATGCCTTCCTCATCATTTTCACAATTGAGACCTTTCTGAAGATTATCGCATACGGTTTGGTGATGCACCAGAATGCGTATGTGAGAAACGGTTGGAACATGCTGGATTTCGTCATTGTCGTTATAGGGTAAGTTCAGCTTTTTCAATGGACTTATTCTGCTGAAAAATAGCGTGTAATGTATTTGATTAAAATTATCACCTGCTCCAGCGGGCATCTTCTAAACAACGTGTTCATTTACAGACCACATTATGAGTTTATTTAATTTCAGTTCAGGGTTTGGATTTGGACTTTGATCTCGGCTCGACAGTTGTAGTTTACAGTGTTTCTGAGCGAGCCAGTCAGTGTTAAAGTTAAAGTTGCTTAAGCCTCTGCTCCAAGCGGCCAAGTGCTAATAGAGACCCTCATACACCCACAGTATATGACCCAGAAAAGACAGAGAGAATAAATCAGAGCTTTACCACCACTGGAGTGAGTCACCATCTCTCCATACTTCATCTCTTCTCCAACACTCCCTCCCATTTTTCCCTCTCCTCTCACTGACTGTCTTTCGCTCACACTCTGCTCTGCTTTGTCTCTGCAGCTCTTTCTTATACTTCCCCCTTCCATTTTGATGCCGTACGTCATGCCTTAACACTTCCCCACCTCACTCTGCCCTCATTCCTATCTCCTGCACTCTCTGCTCTTGTTATCTTCATCCTCATCGCAACGTCTCTGTTTCTCTCGTCTATCTTCCTCCTCTCTCATCCTCCCTCTTTCTCTCCTCTTATGCACACAGTCCAGTGGGTAGCTGGGTCAGATCTCTGTCTGTATGCAGCATGCAGGGTTGAGCTGCCATGCAGTCAAATGCAAAGACGGCTGCTCCCGCTATGACGAGTGACTGTTGCGGCTAAATCATTGGAATGACACACTGAAATAATACTGCCAGTATCAAAATATAGTTGTGTCAATACAGCTCGGAAACTGCTGCATAAATTCATGTGGAAAGGTCAAGGTTCAGCCCGCTTCACTGCAGGCTGCAATATGTTTGTGTGTCTTTGTATTTATAGATTATAGGAGGTCATGTTGTTTTTCAAAAGAGGTTAAAGGTTAAAGATTCAGCTGTGCTTTATGAAGGGCTTGAACCTATATGGATTTTTTTTTTCAAAAATGCTTTCCTGAGAGAAAAGTGTTTAAAATGCCATAAAAGCATCAAAGGCATGTAAGGTGTAGTGTTACAATAAAAAGGCTCTTTTCTTGACTTGTCTGATTAAAAAAGAGTCAAAAACAAGTGGGGGCAAATGTATTAAAGATTTATTAAAAGGATAATTGTATTAAAAGGACGTGGGTGTCAGAAATGTAAATTAGCTGTGAAACAAAGGAAAAGGTAACAGTCGGGTCATGTAAAAGAACGTTTATTGAATTTACCAGAGAAAAAGGGACATTTTAAATTTTGAGGGCACACTAGTTTGAAGTGGAGGTGAGTAATTATGAGATAGGAGGAGGTTTTTTTTTTCACAAAGGCAACATGCAAGCTTAAAGCTATTAAAGGTATATGAAAGGTAAAATGAGAGCCAACCCCAGATAGCTTCCTTTTGGATGCATGCTGCTACAGTCTGGCACCTGATAGCCACCTTTTTATAAAGTCTCGACCTCACCGGTGCACTCTGCGCAGGAACACCCAGAACACAGCGAAAAAATGAAAAGAGAGAAAAAAATAGGAAAATACAAGCAGAGGACAGAGTCTCTGCAAATAAATACACTGCTACACACTTCTCTTGGGTCACAAGTGATGTGTGAGCCTATACGTCATTCCTCCGAAGTACATCTTTATACTATAAAAAAAGTATTCTTAAAGATGTAATAACAGTGATTAAATGACTGTGTGATGCGAAAGGATGAACTGGATGTGAAAAACCCATATGGAATTATCACCCTAATCTGCAGTTGCTCTCTGCCTTTTGTCAGCGACTCACTGGTAAACATGCATCGTGAAGCATTTAGCAGCTCAAGAGACATACAGTGGAGACCAAAACATAAAGACAGTGAATATTGGATTTACATTCACCAGGTGATCTGAAGCTTTACTCCAAATGAATGCTAATGTTGCCTTTTGCCTGCTGGGTGTATGTTTACTAACACGTCCGTCAAGACAAATCTGTCAGGTGATAATATGTTGAAGTGGGCGAAGGAATAAATGAATTCTGCTTTAACATTTTAGTTGAATATTTTCACATATACGTTATGCTATGAAGTTTTATATATTGGGATGTACATTTTCCTAAATTTTCCATGCAGCAATTGACTTTTCACTAAGCCCCGCCCCTTTGTGATGGTCCGACAAGCTCTCAGAATACACGTGGAGCCCAGACTGTGACTAACTGCACTCCCTGAGGAAATAATATCAAAGTGATTCCAGAGAGAAGCAGACAGAGGGGTCTACAGTCTGTGTTTGAAGGATATATCCAGGATGTCAAACTGACTCAGCAGCAACAACAGGTTAAAAAGACAAAGATAGTTAGAAGCTAAAGCCGAACTATAGGCTACAGATCACAGTGTAAAAGTGAACCACCACATCACTGCTGATCGCCACAGAAGACAATGAATATAAAGGGAGACTTCACTGATATTGAACCAGCTTGACATTTCCAACCTCTCCAGGTAACGAGTATCATTAATAGGCGACGTGCCCCAGGCATAACATTTAGCTCGAAATCCACAAATACACCCTGAAAATGAAGGAAATCTGAAACGATTGCATTAGAGTCAATGGAGCACGGCTGTGTTGTTGTCGGACCCTGGTCTGAGCCGGCCTGATACTACGTTATGATTGGCCAGTCTGCGTCCAGGGGCGGGACTTAGCGAATGATCAATTGTTGCCTAAAACAGAAGAAAAAATACCTTTGAACTACTCAAACACCACAGCTTGGTTTTTAAAATTTGTAAAATGATTTGTAGTTAATGGTTAAAACAGTTAAAACTACTTGTATGGCTGCATAGATAGCGAGGAGGCACATTGGACAGCTGGTTCAGCTGTTTTCAATCCAATAAATGGCTGTTTACATAAACTGTTAGGTGGCATCCTCTCGCATCTGAAGGGAGTAGATGAGGAAGTCAGGTGATGTAGTACAAAGAGTGAGAAAGTCTGTGTCTGGCAGGAGGGAGTGGTGGTAGTGGATGGGTCCAACAAACACAGGACTTTCACCCGGAAGAGCAGCATTTGTGTCCTGTGTGAAACCACAGTCTGTTATAAGCTTACTTCTATCAGCTGTGGTTGTTTTAACTGACGTACCATGATATCTCTTCCTAAACCCAACCACATTGTTTTTATGCCTAAACCTAATGAAAGTTAAAGTGAAACCTGGCAAAACTGTGACCATTTCACAATGCTGGATATGCAAACAGCCATTAAATGGGCTGATAACAGCGTTAGAACCTGATAGTAGATGTGGCTGACGCCTTCTAACCCACATCTATGAGGCTAAAAAACACAGGTAAAGGTCCATTTAGTAGACTAATAACATCTGTATCGGCTGCACTAGAGTTATGCAGCTTAGCTGGTAAAGAAACCTGATGTATCACTTTTATGAAAGCGGCTCTCCTCAGGTACGTGCAGTAAAAAAGTGTCGATATTTTTCCTTTTGAACATGACTGGATGAGTAATGAACCTCCAGTGGCGGGCGGTCGGTCTTACAGCTGTGACTCAGTATAACATAAGTCTGAGCAGACTGCTTATGGGCCCTCAGAACTCCTTCCTATCGGCAGCTTCATTCACTGCTTTTAGTCCACAGCTTTGATGTGATGTGTCGAGATGATTTCCCCTCTCGGCTAGGTGAGGAATGTCTAACTGACTGTAATGAAGTGTCCTCTTTGCTCACTGCTGATTTCACTTAGTGACCACTGTAGGAAACTGTTCCAGTACAACATTTATCTGCTGTTTATATAGTTTTAGCTGGGCGTTGAGACAACAGAGGTGCTGTGCTGCACCCTCAGCATCGCCACTGGCTTTATACTGAAAATAAATAATTGACAAATGTTTTACCAGGTCTTAAAAAAATACTATGAATATGTGAGAGCTACAGTACAGTGTTTACAAACCATTACAGCGTCTATTAAAATTAACTGTGCATTATATTTAATTTATGTGTAGTACTCCTGTTCATCTAACTGTGTCCTGATGATATCAGTATGGTTTGTGGGTGGCTGTAAAGTAAACTGATGGCACATGCTACATTATGGTTTCACAGAATGAGTTTGAGCGATCAACTACAGTAAAATAAAAGTGCAACATGTCTCAGAAGGTTCTGTGAATGCATGAATGAATGTATCAGGACATTGCAGTTACTGAAGAGGTATCTCAGAGCTGGAAAGATGGTCTTGTTATAAAGCTAGGCTGTCTATGCAGAACGACACAAGTGCAATGGCAGAAGTCAGGGCAGTGGCTTTTGCTCAAGAAGTGGACAACAACTACCACAATGCACTGCCCTGCACAGACCCAATAAACACTCCTGCTGGTGGGTGACGTAATGTCAGCTTTGCCGTTTTATTCAACACATTCTCACTCCGACCTTGTCACAAATTGATGTTTGGTCATTTACTTTCCACATCCAGATATGCCATGCAAGGTACCCTGGGTGTATTGGTTGTTGACTTGATGGGATGCCGTGTCAAGTTCTGCCTGTTACATACATTGTCTTCTTTCAAAATACACTTCTGTTTCACAGGAAATTTACCGTTTACATACAGTCTCTTTCAAAATAAACGCAATACTTCAGTACAACACCACAAATTGTTTTTTTTTCCCTTCAACTAACTGTTTAGAAAACAAGAACAGGGTTTGGCTTTATAATCTTACGGGATGGAAACACTGCTCTCCCGGGTGCAAGTTGATGTCTGTTGGACCCATCCACCATCCCTCCCACATGTCCCACTTGGACTTAGCCACCTTAACTTCTGGTAATCCTGCCAGGCGTCGTTAAACTATAACAATGACAACACATATCATGCCTTAAACCTTTTTTCCTCTGTGTCTGACGCCACAAGTCACTGCCCAAGCACTGGATTTCGATGACTTCAGAGTGAGACTGTGTTGTTTTATCACAGGAAAAAATAAGGCGTCGGCTGGTAACAAAGGATCTTGTATTACAGTAAAATGGTAAGCTAAAATATTCATGAATTTGTATTAATTCATTATCCAAAACCGCTTATACTGTTCAGGGTGGCGGTGGGGCTGGAGCCTACCCCAGCTGACATTGGGTGAGAGGCGGGGTACATTTGGACAGATCATCAGTCACAGTGTTATCACAGGGCTGACACATGGAGACAGACGACCATTCACACCTACAGCCAATTTAGAGGCACCAATTAAATCAAGGGCTCCAGCCTGTGGGTTAAAACCTGGAACCCTCTTGCTGTGAGGCGACTGTGCTAACCACTGCACCAACGTGCCGCCCCAATCTAAAATATGTTTCTGAAAACATTTTAGTAAGAGGCAACACAGTAACAGAATCTTGGTTCATATTTTACTGTTTGATCTCAATATTTTCCGCCTCATTTTTATATCACAGGAAACAGTCTGGGGTTGCTTCTGGTTCACAGATTCTCATATTTCAGCCAAACAGTGCGCCAAAACATGTTTCTGAAGACATTTTAGACTAAAAATAGGCAATACAGTGACAGAATCTTGGTTTATATTGGATCAGCACTGCCTGGTTTTAGTGTAGTCTAACTTTGATCCACTTCTATACTCTTGTGTCCGTGGTGGCGGGCACACAAAAATGTGGAAATACAATCTGTAGTTTGAGCAGAGCAGAGAGACCCTGCCGCTGGTAATGTGGAGGGAAGTTTACCAGTTCATTTACACATAATACCCACACAAGTATCCTTGTAATTGTCCAATCAACAGCCACTTCATTAGGTACACTTGTACAGTCTAATATGATCCAATACAACAGCTTTGCCATAAATTCTGTCTTTACATAGACAATAATGTTTTGATTGACACTATCAGAGAGGTATTAACGTAACTACATGTTTATTATTGAGGTTGTAGTTTGCAGTGGTGTTGAACTTGACTACATTATATCGAGAGGTGATCCTAATATTTTGTCCACCCCATTTAGATGCATGAGACGGGTAGAATATAAGAAATACCTTTCAGTGTAATGCACTCCAGTACAACACTACGACCTCAATGAGCAACAGGAAGTACAATTATTACTATTGGTAAAAGTAATGTTATTTTCATTATTGATTAATCTGCTGATTATTTTTATGATAAATGATGAAAAAAAAGTCAGGATTCAAAGGACAACTTTCCAGAGCCAAAGGTAACATCTCCTCTCTCAAAAATGGAAAAAATCAGTAGCTGCCGATTGATCCATCTTTAACACGAGATAAGGAACAAACATTCACTGGAGCAAACAATATAGCAGCTCTGACACAAACACAAGTGTGTTTTCCTCAGGAGACTTTGAGTGTGAGGTTCTGTCATTGTTTTCCAACAGACTCTTCAGTGTTGTCTTGGAGCTTTTGACCAAAGAAGAGAAGTCAGACGGTGAAGAAAGTAACCATCCGTCGATGCACGGACACGGAGGAAAACCAGGTGGATTTGATGTTAAAGCCCTTCGAGCCTTCCGTGTGCTGCGACCCCTGCGGCTGGTCTCAGGAGTACCCAGTAAGTGCTGAGCTCCATATACCAACACATAAGCAACCCATGTGAACCCGGTGTCTCTGTATAGATTGTATAATGGTGTTAGCCCCTATACAAGTCCCAGTGTATTCTAGGTTGAAGGGTTACACATGAAGAGTCCAGATGGTCGATGTACGATCCCTGAGGACTGTTTTTCAAAAACATCTATTCAACATCTACATCAGCGCCCCAGAGACATGAGCGCTGCAATACAAACAAACCCAGAGTAAACACTTCTGACACATTTATGAACCATATGTGATTCTAGATGCACTGAAATACTGAAACTGGTATCAGATATGTAAAAATTAAAAATAAAAGCATAGAGTAGGTTACAGTATGATGATCCCACTCTGCACACATACTGTATGCTCACATCTGTTGTTGATAAACAATATATTAGGAATTTATGTTGTTATATTTATGTTGTCAGCTTGTTATTATGGGAACTAGGGTTGGGCCATATGGTCAAATCTTCTATCACAGTATATGTAATTACATATTCATGTAACAGTATATATCATGATACAGAAAATTGTTCAGTAAATTCAATTAATAAGTGGTTTGTAATAACCGTACCGGGCCTCATCACATTTGGTTATTTTTAAAACAAAAGACTCAAAACAGTGAAGATCTTGTGAGAATTACAAGATCATGCTAGAATCTACCCCTGATTTCTTAGGATGGGGGAGGCATGACTCTATGTACTCTCCCTCTGACTGGCTGGTACTTGTTGCCTTTATTGGTTGGATTGATAAGGTGTGGGCATGAGGAGTGAGACTGGTGAGGGTAAGCCAATCAGAGGCAGATTAAGGCAGAGTAAGGCAGATTATGCCTTCAGCATCTTAGGGGAAAAAAACCTCATGCTCCGAATAGCTCATAGGGTAGAAACATATTGCCAGATCTTTCCTGGTGGACACATTTTTACTGTCACAAAAACAAAAGGAAAAAAAACAAACATTTCTACCGTCGCACTGTCATATCACTCAACCCTAATGAGAACCATCATGACTTCTAAGAGACACAAGAGTTCAAGTTTTTGCAGTGAGAACAGGGAGTGAGAACAGTGCAACCAAGCTTTTTCCTCTTTGCTTAGGTTTACAGGTGGTGTTGAACTCCATCATTAAAGCCATGGTCCCTCTCCTTCACATTGCCCTCCTGGTCTTGTTCGTCATCATCATCTATGCTATTATTGGCCTGGAGCTTTTCATCGGTAAAATGCACGCAACCTGCTTCATTCCTGGCTCAGGTACGCCCTCTTTACTCTGTGTTGTACACATAACATCAAGTCAGCCTTCTACACATGTTGTATTCTGTACACTGTAACAAGTAGTAATTTGATGTTGACGAGCAGCAGCATGCCCAACAGCAAAAATCTTGGATAAACAGAGGTGCACGGATGTGGCGAGAACCCAAAAACAAGCAGAACACCGGCACTCACAGAAAATGTTACTATTTAATATGTGCAAAAATGAACAGACACAAATGTATTTCAGCTACAAAGCGATCATCAGCATGTAGTGATTTTATGTTAAAAGTAGCCTGACCTGAAAATGACTACTTTACACCAATTTTCAACCAACATCAACACACATTTCTCAACTCTGAAGGTGAAACCTGATGTTTAGTCTGACAGCATGTGGGCCCAGCTTAACAGGTGTACAAAGGATTCTTTTACACAACTCATCAAGTCAGGTTGACATAACAGCTTCTGCACAAGCTGAAGCATGGACAGACTCAGGCATGCTTCTCCCTCCCACCAGAGCTCTTGAAATTTTATTTTAACCACTTTTTCTTAAATGGGGAATCAAACATTATCAATGTGTTTCTAGTTGCAACACCATGACCACACAATATATCTGCTGTGTCTGTGTTCATGTGATTGTCTTATGTGGGTGATGACTTTTTGCTAACTGACATGGCAAGTCTCTTCAGGGGTCCAAAACTTGTTGCTCTCTCTGAGTGGGGCTGCTCAGACACAGTGGCCCTCATTTATGAAACAAATGTGCTGCAGAAAACTGGGCGTACAGTCATTTCCACGCAAAGCTCGGCATTATCAAAGTGGATGTGAATGGAGGCTATGATCAAATCTGATGTCACGTCTCAGCTCATGTGCACAAGTTTGAGTCAGCATGGACTTGCAGTGCAGCAGTAAATCTGGCTGAGGTGGAGAATTATTATTAGACCATATTCTGACTGTCATCTAAGTATTTGCAGCCACAAAAAATAATCATTTAAAAATGTAAATGTGTAATGTGCAAAATGTGTAAATCAAATATTCCAACCTCAAGGCCGATGGTTAACTGCAACACTGTTGACTGAGGCAGTGATTTCTTACCATACTGCCTTTTTATGACTTCCTTTGACGCCACTTTTCAGGATGTGAAAAAAATCCAACTGGTTAAATTGGACCTCAGATGTCAGTATTTCCATTTCTAGCCGAGATAAGTTTCTCCTCTTGGCTGTATTACATGTCCTTATATTGTAAATTTGGGGTGAGGCCTGTTCAGAGAATATACTGGGGTGGGAAATTTCAATTGGCAAGAAAAGAATGTTTCATGTATTAAACGCAAACCCTATCATTTATGTGCTCGGAGTTGTGCTGGTTTGTACGTTAAATTGCTAAATGAGGGCCAGTGTTTGTATTTTCCTGCCCTCCCTTGTACTTGACCGCTGCTCTGCATGTTCATTTGAGTAAAGTGAGAATGTTTTCTTAGAGAACAGCAGCTTTCTCCTTGCAGATTATAATATGACTAGTATCATAATATTATAATTATGATACTATAATATTTTTGTAGGTAAACCTTTGAAGTTTAGAAAGTGTTAAGTGCTGTTGATCATTGCAAGTGTTAGTTCTGCAGAAGCGCCTACATGTGAAATTTAGAACCATTTCTAATCTACTAATTTTGTAGTTTTGCTCAAAAGTTACATGATTACTCCAGTTAGTACAATCAAAATGGAAAAAAAATGTATTTATAGGCCAGATATGACGATAACTTGAAAACATGGTCTGCAGTTTGTGACCCAACAGAAACTGTTTCCTCCTCTCTTTCTTTAGATGCGATAGCAGAAGAGGAACCCGCTCCATGTGCGATCTCAGGGCACGGGCGCCAATGCCCCATCAACGGCAGCGAGTGCAGGGAAGGCTGGCAAGGTCCCAACGGAGGCATCACCAACTTTGACAACTTCCTGTTTGCCATGCTGACGGTGTTTCAGTGTATCACCATGGAGGGCTGGACCGACGTGCTGTACTGGGTGAGTCTCTGCCCTCCCAATTCAACATCCTGTGACTGTCACACGCCTTCAGCTCAGACGTCTGCTCGGATCAGACACACAGCCATAATGTGACTGACATTGTGATGATGAGGCTGCTGATAACTTCCTGAGGCAGCTCTTATCACTCTGATATGATTGATTGACTAAATGATTGAATGCATTCAACAACTCACTGTAACAATAAGATGCTATCCTGCTACTTTTAGTGTTTCTGCAAGATTTTCCATCTGAAGCTACTTTTGTCTAACTTGTCTTCTTTTTGGTCAGTTTCTTCCTTTAACTGTTTGTTTCACTCTTTTCTTCTTCCTCTTCTTCCTCTGTGGTGATGCTTGTTCCTCCAGATGAACGATGCTATGGGCTTTGAGCTTCCATGGGTGTACTTTGTCAGTCTTGTGATCTTCGGCTCCTTTTTCGTTCTTAACCTGGTTTTGGGTGTGTTGAGCGGGTAAGCACCTTCCTCTCTTTGCTGACAGAGACCTTCTGCTTTATATCAGGCCAGGGGGTCTCTGTTCTTGTTTGTGTTATTGTCTGTTAACCGGCGACTTCTGGGCTCCCGTAGGTCAACGACGCCATCGGATGGGAAACACCATGGATTTATTTTGTTAGCCTGATCATACTGGGATCCTTTTTCGTGTTAAACCTTGTGTTAGGTGTGCTCAGTGGGTAAGAGGACAACTGTGCAGTGGTTTTCGTTTGCAGTGGTTTGTTGTGCAACCTGGCACTGCTTGCTATAGTGTAATGAGTGCTGCAGAATCTTTGGATGTAAGCCTGACAGTCTTTATAGCAAGATATTACACCCGTGGTTGGCTATTCTGCGTAAGGACCACAAGATATATGAATATTCTTTCTCAGCCTCCCTTCTCTGACCTCTGTTGGCGTCACACTGTCACGTCCTTTCCACGGCAACTGCAAAGTGAGCGTTTCCTCCCCCACCCCATCCTCAACCCACCCAACCTCCTGAGAGAGAAATTAATCTTATTCCTCGCCCTTCACTCCCTCTGCGCTCCTAAGCTCCCTCAAACCCCAGTTTGCTTTCCCAGCTCTGTGGAGTGGGGGTGGGGTATTACAGTAGAATTAACTCTGGATGGTTGACCAGCCAGCAAAGCCTTTTTTTTTTTTTTAAAAGCCAACAAGGTTAGCAGAATCATCAACTCAGATGCTCTATTGGATGCTTTAAATTGGCATATTTTATTATTTTCATTAACTTTCTAAATGCAGTTTTATAAAAGTGCTTTGCTTCCCTCCTACCATCAAATATCTTTCTCACTGTCACAGCTGAAACACACATTTTTCTCAGTAATGACAATATCCCACCATGCACCGAATATATTTACCCACCGTCCTCTGTTACACATTGTAGTTTCCACAGTTGTTGTTTTATATAGTCTATGAGTTTAGACGATGTGCAAATGTTTTGTGTCTCTCCAAACCATCTGTCCACCTAAATTGCCTTTCCTGTATGATTAAGATGCTCGCCTGAAGGATACGCTACTGTACTGTTGGACTCTAAATATAGCACTGTGTTGTCTTTCAAAGGTGTACATCTCCCTCCAGTGGCAAGGGTTCACAAAAACACACAAGGCATTGAAAGATTGTGATTGAGGCGTGTGAATATGTAGAGTGAAGTCATTCAGAGAGGTTCTTTAGTAAAGGGAGGACGACTTGTATATCTCCATTTCTTGTTTGCTGTGAAAGTGTTTGTGTGTGTGTTTGATTATTCATGCACTCCTGTGTATTTGTGTATGTGTCTGCACTTTTTTGTCTATGTGTGCATCTGCAAACCCAGAGAGTTCTCCAAGGAGAGAGAGAAGGCCAAAGCCCGCGGAGACTTCCAGAAGCTGCGTGAGAAGCAGCAGCTGGAGGAGGATCTGAAGGGTTACCTGGACTGGATCACTCAGGCCGAAGACATCGACCCTGACAACGAGGATGAAGCCGATGAGGAAAGCAAGCGCAATCGTAAGCACCTTCTGCCATTACTGCCAGAGTAATGCTGCACTGGCATCACAAGAGCCCTTCAATACAGCAAACTGATTGAACCTGTCTCGGCCACATCAAGAAAAATATCCAGCAGTGTGTGTTACTGTTGGCTCGAGAGGGTTGTGAACTATAATTAGGAGCATTTTTATATAATCAGAAAATGCAGGAGTTTGTATTCCATGAGTCTATAATGTGTCACAGTGGATTAGCTAACAGATCATTTCTCTCTGCAGGAGACACTTTTATCCCATAATGCTGTTTAAAACAAAACAGGTGCTTTTCTTTGCACTCCTGTGAACATTCGGGTGGAAAGTGCTCTATTTTTCTTATTGTCCCAGATAACTGGTCAATCACGTTGAGACATATCTAGCACAGATACAGCGAGTATTAATTAGGAGAAAAAAAAAAGCCTACAAGCTAAAATATGCTCCTCTTTTAGCCCTACAATTCTGCACCAACATTTAACTGCTGTTTGAAGAGGTACTCAGATATTTTACATCAGTAAAAGTAACAATACTATAGAGTGAAAAAAGTTAAAATACAACAGTTAAAATACTCATTATGCAGAGGGGCCCATTTCAGAATATTATATATCCTCCTGAGACCTGTACTTGGTATGCATTTTAAATTTCTCCTGGCTATTTGGGATCAGCAGGACCCTATAAAATACTAAATATTGCCAATGATAATAAAGTCCCAAAGTCCTCAAATGAGTTCTTCCTAATTAACAGTGTCTCAGCTTGTTTCTGTTGCTAAATTTGGTCACGTTTGTCGCCATACAAGTTTCAACCATAGAATGTGATCAGGTTTTGGACCTTGTCCACTTTTGTGTCAGGATCGGCTGCAGACTGACTCTGAGATGGCTGCCATCTTGTTTTTACATAGATTAGTGTATTGTGCTCCTACCAACAGGTCTAAGTTTCTAAGTAGAATGAAGTATAAGGTCAAGTCGACTCAAAATGTGATGTCCTCATATGAGGACACAGGGTCTCAGGAGGATATATTGTGTTACTGGATTATAAATACTGATGCGTTCATCATAATTAATTAGTTTGAACTGATAAATTGATTGCACAGCCAGGCTAAAGTGAGCTCCCACTGGGTGACTGGCCAGGTGCTCCCAGTTGCCACTTAGTTAAGTACAAGTATGACAGACTTGAAGCTTAGTTCAATACTTGAGTAAATATACTTAGTTACATTACACCACAGTGTTTTATCATGCACAAAAAATTCCTCAGAGAGGAGAGAATATCAAGGTCCTCTACCGACAGTTGCATCAATAGTCAATGATGCAGTCCATGCAGATCTTTTCTGGGTCTGATTCAGCTTAAAAAAACAGAAAACAAGAATTCAGTGACTGAAGCAGAAGTAGATGAAGCAGGTAAATCAAAATGGTCACAAGTGAAAGGTCAGTTACACTGCAGTCATTGCACAGTTAACGGTTAAATAACAATATTCCCTTAATGATGCAAGATTATCAACAGTATTTGTGCCACAGTCAGTGAGACTTTCTTGGCTATACACAGTGCACACACACACACACACACACACACACATACACACACACAGATACATAACATAAAAGCACGCACTGACTAAGAGATAGTCTTTCTCTAGAGGTGTTCAGCACAAACATGTGACAGGTGTTTGAAGCAGAACTGTACAGCCTGTTCTTATCTTCACGCTCGATGTATGTCACCGATAGAAGTGGAACACGCTGTGAGTACCACTAGAGATTTTTTTGAGAAGGGAAGAAGGGGAAAAAATGATATCACTTGAGCAGTAGAAAAACTCTTAATCCAAATCCTCTTTTCTGTAAGCAGCACACATGATGCAGAACGGAGAAACTGTGACTGATTCACCTTATAGTTTGAGTGTAGGATATTCATTTTTTACACTCTGTCTGCTCATTACGATCTCCCCTCATTTTTAATGTACTCTGTCCATTTACTGTCGCCTCTCCCACCTGTCTTTTCCTCTACTCATGTATAGAGTTTTATGTTAAGTTAAAGCTGTGGAGGTTCTGTGTGACGAGGAGGCAGGTCCATGCTGCTTTTCTTCAACATCCATCCTGGCTTTTGGTGTCTGTTGACGATACATGAGCCCCTGCCGGCACGTTAACATGCAAATGCTTTAATTTGCACTGTAACATGTGAGTGCAGGGCCTTGTCACCTGCAGGCGCTTCCAGTGACTAACAGCTCTCCGTGTTGTTCTTCTGCCCTCCTCAGTGTCCGCAGCCCCCCGTGGCTCCTGCTGCTCTTGTCATTGTTGGATATTGATATTTTGAATACTGTTGTTGTCCATGTGGTGCTTGTCTGCTCTGACTCATTTTGATAGCAGCCCATTCTCGCCCCCCATGTTCCTCTGCTGTGCCGTTGTGTCTGAATGCATGGGCTTGCATGCATTACACATGAAGGGGTGACTCTGGCTGACCTTACTGAGAAGAAGAAAGGAAGGTTTGGGTGGTTCAGCCAGTCGTCCGACACTCATGGTAAATCCTGTGGTTTCCCTCCAGTGTTCTCTTGCTCTTGTGTGCGTGTGTGTGTGTACGCATGTGAGTGAGTGTGTGTGTGATGCTCAAATTAATCTGATACAGAAAAATGTCGGTTTTCACTCAATAATCAGACCAGAATCAGACCTGAAATCTGAGGAGTTGTTGCTTTTTATCAAAGATGAAAATGTTAACAGCTGAGTTTATTTTATTGCTTTTACAACAAACATTGTCAGGAACTTTCCTTGATGAGCTCGTAGTGCAATATGATAGACAGGACAACATTCACCACAATATGCAAATGATAAAAGCCCAGAAAAATAGCGGCATCATACATTTCTGCAAACCACCAAAATGTTATTTGCACATTTCATATATATCATACCAGTGTTTAGGTGACAAAGTACCATGCTGACTTTGTCATCAGTAGGTTGAAGGGATGGTGGATGGCTCAACACCTATTAGAGAAAGACAATAAAAAAAACCTGGTTGTGATTTAGCAAGACATCACTGTGTTATCAGCAACTTTTAAGGCAGCAACGTGTAGCAACCTGAAAAGCAGTTGATTTTTACCGAGATGTCGCCACGTTTCGAACCGTAATTATGCTCCCAAAAAGGGGCCAAACATGATCTTTCCTTATCCATAACCAGGCTGTTTTTGTACCTAAGCCTAACCACATGTAACCACTGAAACGTGAACATAATAATGTGCAAATGCAAATGGTCTGCATTTGTATAGCGGCCTTCTAGTCTTCCAAGCACTCAAAGCGCTTTTACACTATGTCACATTCACCCATTCACACACTGGTGGCCGAAGATACCATGCAAGGTGCCACCTGCCACTAAGTGACCATTCACACGCCCTCACACAGCGAGGCTCCAGCGGGCTGGAGGTGCCAGGGACTGAGCCACCTATCTTCCGATTGGTGGATGACCCGCTCCACCTCTCAGCCGCCCAGTAGATGTAAAGTGTCTGTGGTTTGCAGAAATATTCAATGCCAGCATCTGGCAAGTGGATTGTATAAACATCGTGTACATCATGTAACATGTTAAAGTACAAAAAGTATCATAAATAGAGAGATAAGCTAAAATCACTACATCCATCTATCAGTGAAGAATCATTGAGCTATTCTTTACTAATATTCTACATTATTGGTAAATGCATCAGGACTTAAAGCTAGAAAATTAATCAAGACAGCAAGCAGCAGTGGCCTTAAAATCACATTTGGAGCATCCTAAGTGACTGCTGAGTGTGTGTGTGTTTGTGTTGATGTGCAGCCTAATGTTAATACCTCATCACTTTGTGCTTTACTATTGTGTTAAACCCGTCGTGTCCAAACATCACAGCCTTTTCCAGCCTTTGTTCTCTCCTTTTTTTCCTCCCTGTTTTGTTCTTTTTCAAAGGTCTCTAAAATAAAATTACTCATTAAACGAGTCTGATGTGGAGTAGAAATACAGCCGCGTTTGATAGCAGGCACGCCCCGTTTTCCTTCCATGTCCCATTTCAAAAGCAGCGGCTCAGTGTGAATATAGGAAACAGGGCTAAACCCAGATCACTACTCCAGCAGTCAGCACTATTTTCAGAGCTGAGAGCTGTCCGACCACTCAGGAATCAAAGCCAACACGTCTACATAAGCTAAGCAGCGGCACACACCATGCTCCCTCATACAAGTTAAAGCACTGAGACGTTTCGCACAGTTAATCATCATCTGTCTGCGCAGACAGTCTTTCTGCAGCGCTGGCAGGACTTTGAGTGTAGCATTTCAGAGACAGCTTTAAGAGCTCTGTCCTCCTCGGCCTGCTCCCCTCTTCCCTCTGCTCCCTCATTGTCTGCATCAGTCAGCCCTCGCAGAGCAGCTGTCCACTCGCCTGTCCCATGTCAGCTCCCTTTCAGCACTTGGTAAATGATACTAATGATGACAGTGATGCACAGCCACAGCGCTTAGCTCCTTCCTTTCGGTGAGGTCAAAAGTTTTGAAGCTGCACCGTGGCTTTGGAGATGAAGACCACAACAATTTTTGTTTTAAGATCTACATCAAATAATTGTGATGCACTGAGTTTTTGGAGTGTAACCCGTTTTGATCTTTGCTGACTTTTAAAGTATGTTTCTTTAGTGTATCTTTTTTGCTCTGAAGAAATGTCTGTCAGAATAGCCTGATGAGATGAAGGCCGACTCAATTTGATTTCTTTTCACACTTCTCCCCCCCTGGGATGCACTGCACTGTGTCTATCTGAAGAATTTTCTTGTGCCACAGCGAAGCACGTACGAGTATCTTCTTTGTAAATGTCTGCTTTATTTGCTGCTGCAGCGAGCGTTCCAGCCAGCGAAACAGAATCTGTGAACACCGAGAATCAAAACGGGGAGGATGAAAAGACACCATGCTGCGGACCTCTGTGGTGAGAACTTTGCAACAACAAACCTCTTCAAAAACAAGACCACAGTTGTGACTTTGAATTACAATATATCAGATTGCTGTCCCTTCTGGTTAACTGTTGATGCAGAGATTTAAAAACACATCAGTCTCTCATGTGCAAAGCAAACAGCTAATTTACTGTGCCCTGCTGACTTCTGTGGTCTCACACTTTTCATGTTGTTGTTAATGAACCCTACTAACCAATCAATGCTCCTAACAAGCCTCAGCTATAATTTGCACTTGTAAACTTTAACAATTCTTCTTTCTTACAGTCAAAAAATTTCAAAGTCAAAGTTCAGGTCAGTATCTCTCTGCTGTGTTTCTGCATGCTGCATTAAGCTGTTACTATAGGGGAGCTGGTACGCAGCATTAGATTATACAGATTTTTATTTGTAAGTGCTTGGCTTTCATTTTACTGTATTTTAATGAGACTTTACTGGGGGATGATAAATCAACAGCTTTTAGAAAGTCAGCATGTACCATAAGGTATTTTTAGAGAATAGTCTTACGCAGTATTTTTCAGCTCATTTACTGTACAGTATGACTTGCAAAAATGATATTGATGCAGTTCCCCCGTGGCTCTTCCCCCTCACTGCCTTCGCATTCTTCTTAATAATGGAAACAAACTGTAGTTTCTTTAAAAACACTGAGCTGATGTATTTATTCTTTTGTTTAGAAGCTGTAATCGATGTGATCAGATCCTGAGTTGTTCTAAATAAGTTCATTAGCAAAGTCTCGCTGGTGTTATTCTTCGTACTGACGTTGCTTTCTCCTGCAGTCGGCGCTGGCGCCGCTGGAACAGGTTCTGCCGCAGGAAGTGCCGGTTGGCTGTCAAATCGGTGCCTTTCTATTGGCTGGTCATCATCCTGGTGTTCCTCAACACTCTCACCATATCATCAGAGCATTACAACCAGCCTATGTGGCTGACACAAGTGCAAGGTATGGACAGCACCACAGTTCACATCAAAGTCTTTAAAAAAAAATCTTGTTATTGCCTTATTTGTTCATATGGTTTCTCTCATTTCAATGAATCTATGTGAAAATTTTAACCATGAGCCAAGGAGAACCAACAGTTAAAAGGATTCCTTAATATAGAGGCTGTGAAGGTGCATCACATCATGCAGAATGGGGGCGCCATCTTGTGAGTCTCTATTACCTGTGCCTCCTGGTTATCTGCTCACCTTTTGTATTTTTTATTGATTTAATAGGCTAATGGGCCATAAAGAGAGGAGCCACCTTACTTTTACAGGTCTCACTGTGCTCCTGCACTCAGTTGTACTCAGCTGCTGCAAAACTGTCCTTCTAGGGGTTTGTAACTTTCAAACTCACACAAAGTGTACGCACTCAAACAGTTTACAATGTCCAGGTACGCGACTACAAGTGGCACATTTGGGTTTGTAACCAGGCCTCCAGGAAAGCCGCTCAGCCTTGCAGCAAAATGTTCCCAGTGACCATTCGCAGTATTGCAGCAAAAAAAAAAAGACCACCATTGTAAAAGAGATGTCTGTAAAACTGTTGTCAGGACACCTCAGGACACCAATTATTTCTATGAACTTTTGAGTGATCGTGGTTTTATATTTGTAAAACTCTCCTGGAGCCTAAAAAATATGTGCCTTAAAAGCCTTGAAAATCTGTGACAACATCACAATGCAAAGTCTATAAACAAGAACTTGCGGACGGGGCCAGCAGGAAAAACGCTACTGCGCATATTCAGTGGGCTCTATGCCGCAGAAGTAAACCCGAAAGCTAGAAAAGCTTTTTGGTGTATGCTCTAGGCAAGCAGCTCCATTGGAATGTATAGACGGCAGGTGGAATCCCATCCCAAAATTAAACATGACATGACAGTGAACTTCACGTCATGGTGATGAAATTTTCTATAATTTTAACCCTTTTCCTCTAGTTTTTGACAGAATGTATTATGTATGTCCTGATTGTCTATCACTATGTGTATTCTGGCCATTTGTATCTGATGCAGATGCAAATTAAATCGATTAAATATAAATAAAAAATATTAAATATTTGTGAACATTTTTGTACTCTTTGTGTTATTACAATGTGTTTTTGTGTGCAGCTATTATATTTGTGCAGCCTCAGCAGAAGGTGTTTTAATAGCAGCAATAATTATTTCATCATTTGTATCTTTTGCAAAAAAAAAACAAAAAACAAATCTCTACACTCTCTAATGTGTCACCCTGAAACCCCATATTTCTCTCTCTTTATTTATTTGTGTTTTTGTAATGTTGTGTCTTTTTCCCTGGGTTTCAGATGTGGCCAACAAGGTGCTGCTCGCCCTGTTCACGTGTGAAATGTTGGTGAAGATGTACAGTCTCGGGCTACAGGCCTATTTTGTGTCACTGTTCAACCGCTTCGACTGCTTTGTGGTGTGCGGAGGCATCACGGAAACCATTCTGGTCGAGCTGGAAATCATGTCTCCTCTCGGTATCTCTGTGTTCCGCTGTGTCCGCCTGCTGAGGATCTTCAAGGTCACACGGTAAGACCGTTATCACGCTGTGTGTGTGTGTGTGTGTCTGTGTGTGTGTCTGAGGTGTTCAGCTAATCACTGGTCTCCCCTTCTCTCCGCTGCTCCACCTCGCTCCACAGTCACTGGCAGTCTCTGAGTAACCTGGTGGCTTCCCTGCTCAACTCCATGAAGTCCATTGCTTCCCTGCTGCTGCTGCTCTTCCTCTTCATCATCATCTTCTCCCTGCTGGGCATGCAGGTGTTTGGTGGAAAGTTCAACTTTGACGAGACCCAGACCAAGAGGAGCACCTTTGACAACTTTCCCCAGGCCCTTCTCACTGTGTTTCAGGTATTTACTGTTCAGATTATGACACAACTGTACACCACAGTCTCTCCCATCTGAACTGTAAACATTTTGCATTTGTCCATTGATGCATTCGCTGAAAAATACATGCAGATAAAATTGAAAAAAGCTGCTGTACAATTGTTTGTACAAACAGATTTAGACAGAATTATGGTTAAGAGGTTTTACAGACTGACAGAGGCTAAAGAGAGACACAGATATAGAACAGATAAAGTTTGAGGTCATTTAGAAACAGAGTCACTATGACATCGTTTGTCCACCAGAGAGCACTGACAAGTTGATGTTTCAGCTGTCAAATGTGCCACTTAGTGGTTCTCAAACTTTTTTCAATAATGTACCCCCCTCTGAAAGATTTGTCAGCTGAGTACCCCCTGACTAGTGCAAAATATTTTTAGTAGAAACCCACAGTGAACAAACATAAATATGATCGGAGGAAGAAGGAGGTTAAGTGCACTTCTATCGCCTCACAAGGACTAACAGACCTGTCCGGTGCTCTCAGGCTAGGGCAAACTTTATCAGGACTTCTTCAGAGACTTCAGAAATGTAGTCCAAATTGTACTGGAGCACATGGCTTCAAGGCAAGAAACTTTATTTGAGGAATAACATTTCGATGCCAGGTGCATCTTCATCAGTCACACGACTCACATCCTCTTAAATAACCTTCCCTGAGACATGACTCATTTGGTACAGGCTGGACAAAAAGGGAGGGGTATGATATGTTTTAATTTAACATAAAAAAATCTTTCGTACATCTTACGCACCCCCTGCAGTACTCAAAAGTACCCGTACCCCCATTTAAGAAACACTAAATTTGCATAATGATAATAATAATCTTTATTTATAAAGTGTTTTTAAAACAGAGTGACAAAGTGCTTTACATGTCAATAATTAAAACAGACAAGACATACAAACTTTTAAAAGAACTGACAGGCAACAAGTTTTATATGATCCAACAGGGGACCAGCCAAAGGCACATTGTTGAGTAACGTGCTGGGGCCCGATGACAACAATCTCTGTTTTGTCTGAGTTTAGCTGATGTTTTTTTTTTTGACATCCAGCTTTTAACAACAGTGAGGCAGCCACTGAGTGAACACATCATTCCAGGGTCTGTGGAGCCAACGGGCAGGAACATCTGTGTATCATCAGCATAGAAATGAAGAGAGACACCATGTCTCTGAGTAAAACTGTTTGAAAAAACAAATCTTATGAATCTGTATCAAGATTGTTTTCTATGTCAACAAACAGTGTTATCAGCCAATATATTGTTATCAAATCTTTGATTCACGTACTGATTGCAGAGTCAAAATTCCAGTATTCAGTCGGGCGATGACAAGAAGTCAATGGATAAATGCAATTCTGTTGCTAAACATGAATATATAGTTGCATTGCTGTGTCAGGTACAGTATGTTATATGTTCCTTAAGTTCTTTTGGGATCACAAATTGACTTCATCTTAAAGCCGTACTATGCAGGAATCGTCAGCTACAGTTCGTAAACAGCGAAAGTGAAATTGACAGCCAACCCCAGCTCACTCCGCTTAACATTTTGCCTCGCTTTATCTGCATTTTTTTTGCCCTTTGTCTAAGGGTTTTGAAGGTTCCTCTTGGGTGCTTGCTGCTCATGGTCTGGCATCTGGTCGCTGCCTGTTTATAGGCTGTCCTGAACACAGCAAAATAAGATAAAAATAAGACAATACAGGCAGAAAGCAGAGTCTCTGCGGATAAATACACCGACACACTCTTCTAGTGGGTCAAAAGTGATGATTTAGAGGGATTACTTTTGTATGACTCTATACATTGTTTTGTTTTGTGTAAGATACATATATATGTCAGGAAACCTTTGACCATATTTCAACACACTCATGCATCTCCTGTATCTCTGCCCCTTTTATAGCAACTGTAACAGGTTTATTATGGCCTCTCATTGGAGATCAGGGGGTTATTAAGCGTCGTAAACTATAGTCGTTAAGTTTGACACATTACTGTTGATGCATGACCTATAAAATAAATATGGTGATTGATTTTAGATCCTGACTGGAGAAGACTGGAACGCTGTTATGTATGATGGGATCATGGCGTACGGAGGCCCTTCCTCTTCTGGGATGATCGTGTGCTTTTACTTCATCATCCTCTTCATCTGCGGAAACTGTATCCTCTGTCACTGATACAAACACACCTGAAACTAAACTTACATTCATTATGAATTGTGTACAAGATGTGAGGATTTAACAGAGTTGTCCTTCACTGAACGCTTTGCTCAGATATCCTGCTGAATGTCTTCTTGGCTATTGCTGTGGACAACTTGGCAGATGCGGAGTCGCTCAACACGGATGAAGGAGACAAGAAAGGGTGACAGCTAAATGTCCTACTATGTCTCTTTATGACAAATATCATGCCCAGACTCTCACTCATGACAGTATCTGTGTTCGTTACAGGGACAAAAAGGACGATGACAAAGATGACAAGGTATCCTTACTTTCTTAATCAAACATCAAACTTATCTGCACAGTTTGAGGAGTTATATGCACTGACACACTTTTCAAACTTTCTTTTCCTCTGTAAGGACGAAGAAGAGGACATTGACGACACTGCAGCGGAGGAGGAGGATCCAGAAGTTCCATCGGGGCCTCGGCCGGTCATCTCGGAGCTGGTGAAAAAGGAAAAGATCACTCCTATCCCAGAGGGGAGCGCCTTCTTTATCTTCAGCAGCACAAACCCGTACGAAACACACACACATCGCGCTTCACACACATAAACCCATACTGTGCCTCATATCACAATGATGTCTCTGGCTGTGTTGTCTTTCCTTTCTCCTCCAGGTTTCGTGTGTTTTGCCACAAACTCATCAACCACCACATCTTCACCAACCTCATCCTGGTGTTCATCATGCTCAGCTCCGTCTCACTCGCTGCTGAGGATCCCATCCGAAACTTCTCAGCTCGCAATATTGTAAGTCCACAAACCTTCAACAGAAGTGTGTACATGGCTTCTAATACACTGTGTAGCAAAAATAAGAGGGTGAGGTGGCATTATTAACATATCATTTATCTGGCTGTGATGTTAGTTTAGCATTTTGAGATGCAGTTGTGTCATCATTCATTGACCACACTGGTGGTTTTGCATGTTTTAGCTCATTTATTATAATTTGCATATGTTACAGCACCACTGACCATTTACCAGGGCGCTCACCACCTGCGTTTATACACTGATTTCAGTCTTTTGAGGCTGTGTTCATGCTTATGTTTCAGTAAAGCTTCAAGGCCCAGTGTGTAGGATTTAGAGGGATATATTGGGAGAAATGAATAAGGATGTTTTCTTAAGTGTAAATTCACCAGAAAATAAGAATTGGTGTGTTTTCATTACCTTAGAATGAGCCGTTTATATCAAAATAGGGAACAGGTAGCCAGTACAGTAGCCCAGAACGGACAAACCAAACACTGGCTCTAGATTGGGTCGTTCAAGTCTTTGCGGTGGCCACGATAGTTAGCAACCCCTCTGTGACAAGCAGCGTCAGAAAAAACACTTTTTTTTAAGTGAAACTGCTTTATTCAGTGTTTTTACTGGTTTAAATCACCGGGTCCATTTTGTTCTGGAGATGAAGAGACATCTGCGGATAATTTGGCTCTTAAAGGTAAAAACCTGCTGAATGTCTGGATCCTAAGTTAGCAAAGAAGAAAGGTGAGCAAACAGCAGGCAGCCCGTCTGCAATGTCCCAAACTGCATAGAAAAAACACTGATTTGTTACATGGAACACATCACCTGGTCCCTTTGTTTAGGAGAGGAAGAAACCTCTGTGAATAATTTGGCTCCTAGTTAAAACCTCCTGGATACTGAAGGAATTCAAACTGGGAGAAGTTTCAGCTGGTTGCACTCTGCAATCCTCAGCGTTGGATGTCATTAAATCCCCCTAAATCTTACACAGTGCACCTTTAAAAAATATGTGATATATAAAAGAAAAGAAACTTAATGAGATCTGTTTTTAACTACACCATTGTCTGAGGAAGATAAAGCATTTTTCATGAGTGAAGCAACAAACAAACATTGCATCGGACTTATTTCCAGAGAAATATCATAAGAAAAATATCATTTTACCAGCATGAAGGACGCATTTATCTCTTCTGTCTGAGTCTGAACTCATCTGCCCATAAATCAAAGATGTTGTCATTTCTCTGCAGAGAGGCTCGAGCTGCGTTTATGTGCACTGTTGCTATTCACCTTTACACTATAGAGAGGACAAAAAGGAGGAAAGATAAAGGGAGAAGCAGGTTTTCCTTGTACAACATCTTCGTCATTTACCCTGTCCTTGACAACACATGTCAAAAAGATTACAGTTGATTTTCCAAAACAATACATACGGTGTAATTGCCAGAACTAAGACGGGTTAAATGCTTGAAAACAAGGGCTGTCCAAATTTATGGCAAGATCAGGCAACCCTGCTCATGCTGGTCCATTCCAACATTTGTGATTTAGGACTTTAGGTACTCAACAGCAACCTTTTAAATCAAAGAAATACACATTATCTTTCTGACAGTGTTGTTTGTCTCTTGGCATTGTTGTAACAGCAGCATCGCTTATGAACACAATGCGGCTCACACATCACAGATGTCAGAGTGTCCTTAAATGTACCATGAAGAGGAGCTTTTACAAATGTCCATTCAGGACACAGCTTGTACAAAACAAAGACCGTGGCTGCACTTGTCTTTTCAAGGCGACTTTGTCATCGGATTCACCAGATCGGTGCTCATATGTGTCCACACACTACAATGCAACCTGCCTGATCAGATAGTGCAACTGTAAGTGGATATATATTACCCAGTCCATGTCCACAAACCTCTCACCCATCTTTTGATTGGTTTTGTCTGCCTTAAGGCAATTATCATGAGCGCACAGCTGATAGGTAGCCTATGTGGTTTTTACATGACATAATAGAAGTACATATTTAACAGATTCAGTGTGGACAGAGAGCAACGCTCAACTGCTGTTAGGACACTGTGTTACACCTGGTTTCCACTTATGTATGTGTATGAAACGACTCTCTGTGACATCCAATGTGCCTGCAAAACTCCTCCCCTTCGTAATATTTTGGTTCGGACTTTGCCCCGAGTACGTTAAAAAAAAATTTAACTTTTGGATGGATTTTGGAGAGACCGTATGACCATGTGCTAGCTTAGCTAACAGGTTGCTAACTGGCTAACAGGCTATTTCCTTCAATTCAGTCACCTGTGTTGATTGTCAAGTAATTCTTTTCTAATTAAAAAGAACTTATTTGTCTATTTTTTCTTGTTGTTCTGCTAAAATATGGTTATACATTATACACAGTCAGATTGTCATTATGACATTATGTTCAGTTGTTCATACGTCTTTTTAATTTTACAAAACATGCAACGTATCTGGCAGGTTCTGTTTTTGTTTCAGTAATCTTCCAAGCACCTTTTCCAAACTGGCAGAGATGGCGAGAAACACACAAAATTAGTCTCGCCAATGGCTACAAGTAGTTTCTATCAGGTTTCTATTGATCTGTAATGAAATGCACTTCCTTGCATTGGACACTAGAGGCATCATCCATCTACAGACACCAGTCACATACGTAAGTGGAAACGAGGCGTCAGGATTGGGGAGATTCAGCACATTTTTCCAGTCAAACAGTAATTACTGGATAACCGAAACCCTGGTCACCTTGTTTTCTTTATAATTTGTTCATTTTGTAATGGTGGCAAGGCCCTGTACAAGATGTGCTTTGTTGTGGCGAGAGCAGCAGAAGCGAGTGATTAACGCAGCTAGTGGTGCACAGTGGTGTCAGACCACAGTGGGATAAGACAACGGGCCTCAGCTGTGCTCCAGCCCCGGTCTTCCCCTTTGAGATGAACTCCCATGTGGCCGGAAAATGACGCAAGACCTACGTTTGATAAATTGTCCAGATTGTACCCACATGCTGCCTCGGCCTTGCTGGGATCCAAACTTAATGTGAGCCAGGCCACTTTGACGTGTGAGCCCGCTGATCGGATCACCGTGCCAGCAACAGACTTGGAGCGTACAGACTTGACAGTTAATGCGTCCCGGCGTGATTGGATGACAAAAGTCCCATTGAAAAGACAAGTGTAACCGCAGCCAAAATGAAGGGGAAAGATTATTTCACAGGGATGTACTTAATGTCAAGCTGGTGTCAGGTTTCTGAAACACTGAATTTAAATGAACCTCCCTCGCTGTGTGGAGGGTTTGAACTCAGGGTACACTTTAGCTGACGATAATGTCAAGGATATGCAATTTATATTTTATAAGCTAAAACAGGCAAAAACACTGGTACAGTCCTGCACTATGATCACTAATGTTACTGTGGTTATTTATGATATATACTGCATTAGAAATGTTGGAGTAGTAAGATCATTTTGCAGTTTATGTAGTTATAATGTACTATATGATGTTAACTCTGACAAACTCTCTCCAGAAAATGCTTCAAATGTTCTTTTTCTTTTCATTCATTCATCTTATTATGTATAAATCTGCACGATAACTGTCTTTGTTAAACATGTACGTTGCTTTTTGCAGATACTTGGTTACTTTGACTATGCTTTCACGGCTATCTTTACTGTTGAGATCGTATTGAAGGTAAATGCCATGTGTCCCCTGTCCGTGCTGTGACTAACCACACCCCAATAACACTCCAAACGTCTCGTTGCCTTCCAGGTCCTAGGCTATGCAGATTATGTCTTCACTAGTATGTTTACATTTGAGATCATATTGAAGGTAACCCCTTAAATGACAACGAGAGCCTTGCTGCATTCTCTCCTTGTGTGTCACCTGCCACTCAGTACAACCTGGCTTGTTTGTTTCCTTTCTCTTATTTACTTTTTTCTTCATGGCACCTCTTTTAAAAAAAAAAAAAAAAAAAAGAAAGAAATATTGGAGTTGTTACTTTGCACACACTTGCACAAACACAAGATCTGTTCAAAACACACTAATGAAAGAACTCATGCTGGGGGAAGGAAACATCACATCTACATTACATTACATACTCACATGGGTGTCACG